>NC_080046.1:58446194-58585399 GCF_012489685.1 Lotus japonicus | reverse complement strand
TTTTTTTTTTGCTATTCTTCCTTTAGTTATTTTTAGTAAAAAAAAGTAGTGTATAATTTAGGGTATTTCCACTGGTATACAAAATATTTGAACCATAAAGGCAGGCTGAAGATATAAATCATGAAAATTAAGACACACAAAAAAAAATACATTTAAACATTTAAATGATGAAGGGCCAAATAGTTTTAGGGTTTGCACTCATCTCTGTCGTTCTTTCCACTCAACTCCGTTGTTCTTTCCACTTCTCATATATGCGTGCAGAGCCTTCACTCGTCCTCTCGCGCGACCACCAACGCATCTTCATCCTCCTCCTTCGCGCGACTTCCTCTTCCTTTGATAAATCCAATTTGATCATGAATGAACTAAAGATGTAGATTTAGAGGAGAATAAGATTGACGGTCGTCATGATGATACTGTGGATGTCATTGAATTAGTTCAAGACAATGGTGAGAATTTGGTCCTTGATCCTAATGTTGGAGGCTCTAAGTCCATCTCATATGAGGAAGAACTTGATGGTGATGATGGAGATGATGATTCTAGTTGGCAATATTGATGGTGTTGTGAGATTTTAAATTAGGATGTCTAGTGACTTATTTGTTCCTGGTTTTAAGTTTATCCTAACTTGTTTGAATATTTGGTAATTTTATGCATGGTTTTAATTGTCATTGTTGGATAATTTGATAGTTTTAGTATTATTAGTGTGACTTAATCATTATTATAGTTTTAAAAGTATTATTTTTGCACGAGGGTAATCTCTACGAGATCACGTTACGAGATTACCTCCCCTCCACGAGATTAGGTAATCTCTAGAGATTGACAGCCATGGAGAAGACATCACCACATCAAGTCGTCGTCGCCTCTTATCTGGGTTTGAGCTATCTCTAAGACTTTATTATGAATTATGCACTCTTCGCACCCTCATGAAGAACAATTTACTAACAACTAAGAAATGCCTATCAAAAAACAATTTTATCAATAACCCCAATAAAATCAACAAAAAACCCTAATGGCACGTCACATATAACCTAGCAACGCTTAGGGCAACTAACTAAATAGCCTAAGTGCATCAATCAAATGTGAATTCATGAAACGTATTGTATTGTTATTAGCCGACTAGGTTGCAACGATTTTCCGTTCGAAGTGAAATTCCCTCAACCAATATGAGACTATAATCTGTAGATTGATTGCTAAAGTATGAGATACATAAGATTTAATTCATAAATCATTATTATTACTGATATGCCCTTCATGAAAGATAGCCTATTATTTGAAAAATATTTATATTTTGTATTTTTAAATTTGAAATACAAATTAATGGATTATAATCAATTAGGAATGTGACATTATTGAAATGTGGGAATTACAAATATAGACTTAAGTTTTTGGCTCCAATCTAGGAGGGAAACTAACAAACGTTGAAATAAAGTAGACAAAGTTGGGATAAATGAAAGGGCGGGAATTTTTATTTTTTTTGGTAGATAAAGGGCGGGAATTTCAAAATTCAGACATAACTTTTGGCTCCTTTGTAGGAGGGAAAGAAATAAAAATAAATGTAAAAATAATGCATTATTGGGTGATTCGATCTTGGGATCTCAAGCTCAATACACGAGCAGAATAACCATCAGACTAACGCATCACATTTGTCAATCTTTTCCAATTAAATTTATATATTGTATGTATTTACCTTTATTTAAACCCAACAAATAACACATAAATAGTTTATTACATTTTTTTGTAGTTGGAATATTATTATTAGTTAATTCAATACACATATTGGAATGGCAAGTCATTGGGCGAAACCATTTTATATTGTAGCAGCATCTAATAATGTTAATACATAGAGTCACCAAGTCATTGCTACCAACGCTGAAACTAGGTCAACATTGCTTCACACTGTAAGTTTATGATTATCATCATCGTTACTCATAGAACATTGGGAAACAGTGACTCGTTGACAAAATCGGATTACAGTTCATCGATAATCCCCGTCCCCGAATGTTAGGTCAAGTGTTAAGAGCTAAGGGACATAATAGTTTTGGAGGGTGAAGTTTCCAGGGTTCGTACCCTCACGAGGACCAATTTACTAACATTTACTAACAACTAACATCTGCCCATCCAAAAAACAATTTTATCAAAAGCCACCTAAAAGCAACTAAAACCCCAGTGGCACATCACATATACCCACGGATGACCTATGCGTCGTTGACTTGCTCAGGGCTATCTAATAAACCTGCGAAAGGTAACATGGTGAATTTTATGAAGTGTCATGTATTGTTATTAGCCGACTAGGTTGCAACGATTTACCGTTCGAAGTGAAATTCCCTCAACCAATATAAGATCTAATTCGTAGATTGAGGGCTCGTTTGGTACGCCGTATTAGACATGATAATATTAGTTTATACAATACATTATGGACTTATCCATTGTTTGGTGCTTACATTGTATTGTATTAGCTTATACACCAATAACCTCTTATACATTAAAATGATGGATTAATTAATCCACCCTTTACATGAAAGATAAGGCATGATAAGAGTGTGATGTGTAAACTACTTGAATATATTTAATCAAACACCACCACCACAACCCTCCACCACCACTGCCGCTACCACTACCACCACCACTGTCGCCGCCACCGTCACCACCACCACTGTCACCGCCACACCACCACGCTCCACCACCGCCACCATCATTGATATCGTCATCATTATCGCCACTACCACCATCATTGCCGCCACCATCACCCCCACCGCCACCTCCACCACCCTCCACCATGACCGCCACCACCACTACCGCCACAACCGCTACCGCCACCTACACCACCATCGTCGTTGCCGCCACCGCCACGCTCCACCACTATCACCATCGTTAATACCGTCATCGTTATCGCCACTACCACCACAGGTGTCGCCTACAGCACCGCCGCCACCCCCCTCCACCACCACCCCCCGCCACCACCATCCACCACCACTGCCACCATCTCTTTCCAATACCACCACCACCACCACTATCGCCGCCAAATTATACGGTGTATGAACAAACATTGTATAGTATTAAAATTTTATCACGCCTTATCCTATCAGGCCTGATACAATCAGGCCTTATACTATCAGGTCTTATACTATACAACATACCAAACAGGCCCTGATTGCTAAAGTATGAGATAAGTACGATTTAAGTCATAAGTCATTATTACTAATATGCCCTTCATGAAAGACTTTTTCGTATCACTAATGAGGGCAAGATTCGGTTTGCAATTTGCATGTACTAGGGCAAACCCAAAGAATGTTTGGAAGTCTATAATCCTAGACAAATTTAATGCATTTTTACTATTTTTTTTCTCTAATTTAACTACATCCTTAAAATACTATATAAGGTTCATATAATGAGGACTGAAGGTAGTAATATAGGATGCCAACCCAGTGCAATGGGCTATATGTAGATCTACATCTTACCTAGCTCATATTTTTCTTCTCCTCCTCCCTCTTACAGAAATCTGCAGTTTCAACACAATCACACCAACTGAGTTCCACTCATCACACCTGAATCATGAAAACACCAAACCCCCAGGTCCTTCCTTACCCTGACTATGTACTACGTGTCCCCACTGCACGCGAAATAGATCCCACACTTCTTGAGCACTTCAGCAGGCACTGGAAACACTATAAGACAGGTTGGAGCCCGAGGGTTGACATATATAAGGATCCCCTCCCTTCGACCTGTGAACTTCGTTTTCGATTTGTTCGATTCAGGTTCGTACAAATCTTCCCCCTTCGTTTTCCCCTTCGTTTTAGGGTTCTTAATTTTTTTACATTTTTATCGCTGTTTACACTGTAATGTCTTCGTTGGTGCTTGCTTGTCGCTTGTTATTTCGACACCATGTTCTTAAATTTGAAGTTTATATGGACCGATTGTTTGATTCTCTGTAGCGGTTTGTTCTTTCATTCTGACTTTGTTGTAAAATTTCCCGAATTGGGGGCTCTCCCCACTTTGTTCAACTGTTCCTAATTTGTCTGGATTATGGATTTATTAAACTGTTTTCATGGTTGCTAAATTATTGATAGGTTTGCTCGGTGTTTTCCATTTTCTACTGAAGCTGCTATTGCATGTGCTATACAACTGAGTTAGCAAATGTTGTTGATTTAGCTTACGGGTTGACCACACAGATTTTGTCCTCATAAATTAAGGGTTCAGCTGTAAAACACCTAATGGTGTAGCATTGACTTAAGAAATTTTGTGTAGGGCTTTGTAGTATAAGGTTTTTCTTTAGGAAACAAACTGCCATATAAGGGGCCAAAGACTTGGTTTGACACTTGTGTGCAGGTTTCAAATCTTGAATTTCATTACCAATTTAAGTAGCATGGTATGGTGATGTTAGCTGTTGTTCTTCATTGCCCCAGTAACATCATGATAAAGACTTCAGTTATTTACCTTGGTGTTGGTTAGACACAAGTACTTTTGCCATTTTTCCTATTTCCAACAAGTTTGCCACATGCTATTATGAACTGCAAAATGCACTCATGTGTGGTGTTATTCCTGAATGCTTTGTTCGAGTCAATACTTTCTGAATATCATCTCTGAACAAAAGTCTCCATAATCTTTACGTATTCTATATTCAAGTTCTGTTTTGAGAATTGCCTGGTCTTTGACGCCATAATCATTTGTACTTTTAAGGAATACACTGTGAGTTTCTGATACATGGAGAATCTTGGAGTTTTTCCTCACAGGGGATTTATTGTTGAGCTTGACCCTGTTGCGGTAAATGTCCAACTTATGGCTGATGTTCAATACCTTTACTTTTTTGATTCCTTTGAATGTAGACTTATAGGTTTCAATTGTGATTGTCAGGTCAGTGTCAAGGTTTCAGAAATGTTCCTGGAGGAATTTGGCAGGAAGCTGACACATACATGCATGTTTAGAGATCCTGCGGGAAGCAGATTCAACGTGTTGATGTACAACATGTACGGCGAAGACCACTTCACAACTGGTCTAGCTTCTTTGAGGGCCCACTACAATTTGCATCAAGGGGGGTGGGTCAACATGTTCTACCTCGGTGCTTCTGAATTCTACCTCAAGGTGCTTGATAGGGAACTCAGGGAAGTTAACTATCGCGACTTTCCTGTTGTAAACCTAAAGGTTGGTTGGCAAGATTCAGATGAAGAAGTAGCTGATGTTGAAAGCGAGCCTGAGGATGACCATGCGGATTACTTCAGAGGAAAGCCGTTCACTATCAAAGCCTCCCATCTCACATCATACACAAAGGTTTTTGTGCTTATTCTTCTTTAAGTTAGTGACATTGTTGTTGAATTATGCTATATCATTGCAACTGTTTTATGTATTTATTACTGGTCATTAAATCTGCAGGCAATACCCGCTGACTTGGTGAGACTGGCCATACATCCAAACAAGCCAGCCTGCTGCGTCTTGAGGGATGACCTGACAAGACGATTCTTTTGTGAAATGCGGTGGGGCAAGTCCAACAATTCTGCATGCTACATTTCAAAGGGCTGGCATGATTTTGTGGTAACAAATGGTTTGGTAAAGGGAGATTTTGTTTCGTTTGGCATTGATAGGAGGGATCCGGCCTTGATCCACGTTAGTGTGGATAGACGATTGGTTAATCAACTGCGTTCCCACCCTTAATTCCACTGAACTAGTTTTAGGTTAACTGCATATTTAGAGACAATGCCAATTTTTTTTGTTAGAACCCTTCACAACAGGTTTTTTGATATTTTTGGTTCTAAAAACAAGTTGGAAGGATTAATTGCCATAGGTAGATTAAGCCTTAGTTTAGTGTTGTCGTTCTCACCTGGGTTTGTGCAGTTTCATCTTAGGGAGGGAGTGCTGTTTTATGGAGATCATTTTGGACAATGGTCTTAACTTGGACATGCTTATATTTCCTGACTTACACGCCATTCTTTTACTTTCATGTTGATGATGGGGGGTGAGCGGTGTGGAGAATGATTTGATTTTACCTTCATTTGCTCAAAATTTAAGCGCATTAGTAATTGGATTTCACTTGAATTTGCTGAAAATTTGATCAAGTGGTTTTATTGAACAACCATTTCATGCTCATGGATTGCATTTTCCCCTAAACTGCATGTGTTTAAATTCTAAGAGATCTAACTTTCTGCACATCATTCATCAATTGTGAGTGGTAACCTCTATATAGAAAACAACATAGAATGCATTGCTTTTTTTCTTCAATTTGCTGGAGAACGATTTTATTGTTTCCATAATTATCAATTTTATTTGATGTAAAATTCAAGCACATTACTATTATTGCTGTCTAAAAACTATTTTAACTAATGGAATGCTTTTTCCCCTAATCTGTATGTGTCTCAAATTGTATTTTGTGCACATATCATGGAAACTGTGCGCCACATAAAAACAATAAAACAATTTTTTTTTTCTTTATAAAAATAAAACACACAATGCATATGCTTGCTTATTCAATGTGCATTTTAACACTCCTGTAGGAGTTTATGTATAAAATTGCAGTTATACGTTTACTTGTCAGTTATCATTTTTTTGCTGCATTGCATTTACTTCACTCATACAAAAACTGGTTGTATCCTTTAATTTTTTATCCACACAAATAGATTTATTAAAAATTGGTTTTACCGACTAGGTGGTACTGAGATGTTATTTCATTTTTTAATAAATTAACTCCTTTAATTATAATATTTATGTTTTTTCATAAAAAAAACAATTTGATAATGTAATTTACTACTTAAATGGTATTTTTGAAGAGTCATGATTGCCCCTATAAACTAGCTTTGAAAGTTGTGCATAATATGTAACTGTGCACTGTCCAATTGATTTACTGCATCGTCTTCCCCCAAGCACAGCAGAACTGTTCACAGAGAAGGGCATACGAAACGTCTGTTCAGAGAGAAGGAGAAGGAGATAAAGCATCTCCTAGGGTTTTATCTCTCTTTCCCGATCCAATTTCTGTTCGTGTGTTCCACTATCACCGCCACCCTCCTAGCAAGGCCAAGGTTCGTGTCTATGTCGTTTCCAGCCTTGTTGTATTTTCTACTTTCTATGCCTTAATGCCATTTTTAAATCTTTTTGTTTCTTCTGGCTGCTTCACCAACTATCAAACCTGCAACTTCCTTTTTCAAGCCCTCTACTTTCTAATTCGAAAATGCATCACAAAATATGTTGTATTTTTAATTGATCCTGGTTAGGTTTTAGCTGCATGCACGATTTGGAAATTATGGAAAATTGGTTCCAATATGTTGGCTGTCTAATTGTGCCTTGTTAGGTTTGAACAACGGCATGAAGTCTAAAGAAAAGGCACCAGCACTCCCTGATTTCACCCTTCCATTAGAATTGAATCAGGTAATTTTTGTCACTTATTATTTTTCATATTTGTTCTGACTGGAATAGTGTTGTGGTAATGGCTGGCTTAATTCTATTTAAAACACGTATAGGAACACATGGAAATACCGTACGAAGTTTACACAAGATTCAGAGCGGATATGGGTAGTACAATTAAACTTAGAGATCCAGTAGGGGGTATTTGCGAGTTTAAGTTATACTTTGGGGCAAATACGTGTAGGATTTGGGAATCTGTTCGTGCACTTGCTGTTAAGTATAACTTGGAAGAAGATCAGTTGGTTCACTTTTACCACTTCATTCGAAACAAGTTCAATGTGAAATTAACTGACAAGTCAATGAATGAAATCGATTACGGTGTGGGAACTTCCCAGAGACAAACTCAGAGAAATGAAAACCCTGCTGCAGGAAAGGATTGTGTGTGTCACAACGGCGGCGAGGAGCGTGTGGGTGTTGAGATGGATGAGCCTGGTGTGACTGTCCATATTGAAGAAGATTGTATGTATGTGGAAGTTGAAGAAGACCACGGAATAGAAGATGACGGTCTGATGGGTTCTGTCCCGCGATTTCCTAATGCAGACAAGGATCCTCCAGTTGTGGAATTTGATTTGGTGATGACCGCCTCAGCAATTTCAGGACGCCAGACAGTTGTGAGTACTCATTACGTATCTCTTTATTCAATGTTTGGTTACCTTTTATTTCATTAGTTATAGTGAAGAATGAAGATTGCATTTATATTCTCAGTTAAAATTTGAGCAATGCGAATCGTAACTTGAGGTTTAATTCTGTTGCCAGCACCTACCAGCGCGCTATGTTCGCAGACACTTGAAGAAAGAATGGATGCAGATCATATTGGCCAATGAACAGAGTAAGTGGTATGTTTGCGACCTCAAGTGGAGGTATAAGGATGAGCAACGAAGTCCCTGCAATCTTGCAGGTCGTTGGTATGATTTTGTGAAGGACCACAAATTAAAAGTTGGGGACAGGGTTCATTGCCAACCATGTAGCACTGCCAATAATCTTGTCTATTGCACCATTCACCGCCGTCAGAAGAAAAAGAAGTAGCATAGTCGTTGTGACTATGTTTTTGAACAACTGTGTACTTGAATGCTTGTTTGTTCAAGTAGTTTAAACAATCTTTCTTTCTGTGTTCTTTATTTTATTTCAGACATTGTTAACTTGTTACTCTTGGTATTATGTTGAAAATGCCCTGAAGAATTGATCCAAAATTATCTTCGTTAAACAGTGGTAGGATAGGCCCGCTGGGCCAACCCGCCCTGACATCATATTTAGAAGGGTTAGTTTATGGGTATTGTGCCCATTAGCCCGCATAACCCGCACAGTTTGAGCCTGCCATTTAGTGGGATTTTGGTTGGGTTGGGTTGGGCCGTTGGGTTGGAACATTTTCTAAAATTTTAGTTTTATAAAATTTACCAAAAAACATCATGCTTCGGATTTGTTTACTGGGCCCAATAAAAAAACCTTGGCCCATGTTATTTTTTTTAGTTCATAATTTGCAATATATTTCTGAAGCTCCAGTATCTCATGTAAAATGCTTCTAATAAGATTAACAACGTGAAAAATGTTTGGAGAAATTTAACCTACAGTTCTTGGTGGTGTAACCTTAGACCACCCCCCTTTTGACCTGCAATAGCAAGTCTTTTTTTTTTAAAATAAAAAAACCTATCTTTTTAAATCTTGAATTAATCATTAGGTTAATTGAATTAATTATCAAGTAATTAAATTAGGTCAAATTTAATTAGTTCATCTTCATCTTTTCTTCCTGCACTGTACTACAAAAAAGTGGTGCAGGTAAAACGCCTCCGTAATTACATAAATGAAAGTTTCTTGCATTTTTTCTTCAAAGTTTGTGTCTGTATTTTGTATCAGAGTTAAACAGTTTCTTGCAACTAAAAGGGGTTAAAACAATAAAATGTAAGCTTCCATTTGTATCTTTTCAGCATTTTCCCTCACTCTACAATAGTAATACGTATGATAATGAGAAATCACATATTCTACAACATTGGTGCATAAGGGTTGAAAAGTTCAACTTCTATCCGAAACCATTGTACAGCCGAAGTTTAATTTTCATCTACAAGCCGCTCTGGCCCGCAGAATAGTGACTACTTTGGATTCAACAGTGGTTTTTTACATGGACATATTTTCGGCGTCCGATTGCACATCAAACTGCATTTGCTTATGTACCAGCCTTTTTCTTCGCCGCATCATGTTGCATTTGGCTACGGGGGCCTTGGTGTTGGCTATGTCCTCTAACAGCAGGAGCATGAATAGGTTGACAAGCAGATAGATTCTGCGATTGAGTAGATTATCAAAAATTTCACTGGTGAGGAATATCATGGATATATTAAAAATTTTACAAACACTGAATAACTTGTACAAAACCTGATAGTTTCGGGGCAATATCGGAACATAACCATAGCATTGAGGAGCATTTTGAGGACCATTTATGGGTTGACCATAAGCATATTGAATGTTGGGGTCTGGTATCCATCCACCATAACCATGTGGGAAGTTGACCTGGGCTGGCATACCCGTACCAACGGCTAAGTTAGGTGGCCGTGTTCCGTATTGAGGGACAGCGTAATGAAATCCGGGATGAGCTATACCACAAGAAGCAGCTGTCTGGGTTGGCTGTATCCAAAAGACGTAATACCTCGCATTAAGCTTTGTGAACAAGAAATACAAATTCAACTTATCTGTGAACTGCATATTTTTGAATTGGTCAGTGATTCACTGTCAGGAACTCACCGGTTGCATTGTTGAATTTTGTGGGGATAAAGCACGTGAGCCCATCTGACTTTCATCTTTATCAGTTGCGGGGGTTAGGTTTTCCTGAATCCACAAGTAGAATAACAGCATTTTCAGTTCACTTAAACGATTATCCAAGTCCATTTAACGCATGAGAAACTACAATTGAGTTGATATATATCGACCAACCTTTTCATTAACTGAACAGAGATTCGAGTTCTTTGTCTTTTGTTTCTTGGCTTTATGTCCTCGACGACCAACCTGCTCAACAACAACAATATCACAAATAACAGCAACACAAACAATAAAGGATCAATGACTTACCAAATGGTTTATTACATTAGAATTGGATCTACTTGGCTGCGTCGTGGCCTCGGTTGGCTGGCCCGTGCTATCGTCATTTACGTTGCCCTCATCCTCCTGCGTGGATCGCTCATCACCCTCCAAATCATTATCTTCTCCACCAACGAGGGTAGAACAAGTCCTTGCGTTGTGACCAAGCTTATGACAGTTTGAACACCTTGCTTGTTTCTTATTCTTTTTATTCTTCTTTGGTTTCGGGGTTGCAGGTTGGCGTCCTTTAGATTTGACGATATTGGGATCACGAATGTCGTTGGTCCCGTTGACATGTCCGCCTTGTTTGAGTATCTTATTCTTATACTTCGTCGTCAACCTCAAAATATCATTCATCATGTCAGTGAAGAGCCCAGGATTGTCAGAACCTAAGACGGAGAGCCCGTTGCACGCAGCAGATATAGCCCCAAATCGTGTTGTCTTCATTACAGAACTGTCCACCTCATCGGTGGATGTTGCCGACAAGTATTCAGATTTTGCATACCGTCCCCACCTGCTAAGCATAAGTGTTTTAGGAATGGTTTCCATGAGCTCATATTTCATGCTGTTGAAAATATGTGAACATGGTATTCCACGTGATTCAAATAGCCGACATGGACAGTAAAATTGATTACTTTTCTTGTTGTAGACTACTTCAATGGTTCTTTCTGGCCTCCTATAATGGAACATCTCGTACCTCACTTCATCTCCATCCGTTGTTTTATCTTTATAATTCAATGGAGCCACACGCTCAATTTGATTTCTTACTTCTTTAAAAATTTCACGCGTGTACAGTTTTGCAGCTTCACTTTCAAATTTTTACAGAGTGGTAGTCAAAACAGGTTTAGTGTAAATACTACCGTAATCAGCTCGCAACTCATTAAATCTGTACCCTCTTAAAGCATGCTCAATGGTTTGCATGAAGTCTATAAGACTAATTCTTCTCTTGACATAGATCTTGATACGACTATTTATGGCTTCACATATTGATGTTGTCCGTATCCCAGCAAAAAACTGATCACGGAGATATGCGGAGCACCACGATTCCTTTTTCTCATACACACTTAAAACCCACTTGTCTTTCTGTAGGCCGTGCTTAGAAACCATGTTCTGCCAGTGTTCCTCAAATTCCTCAACACTGAAGTGCCAATAAAGTGCTTTCTGAAAGTCATCCAAAAATTCCTTGCTCATTCTGTGATCCTTTGCGTTCTTGTGCAAGTGCCATGCACATAGTCGATGCGATGTGTTCGGGAATACTTGTTTGATGGCCTCCCTCATAGAAAGATCTCCGTCGGTTACAACAGATTTAGGTTGTTTCCCACTCATTGCTTCCAAAAAAGTTTCCAACAACCACTTGTATGTCTCAATAGTCTCATCAATCAATAAAGCGCATCCAAATATAACCGTTTGGTCATGATGGTTAGTTCCACAAAATATAACCAGTGGATGTTTATACTTAGTGGAGCCGTAAGTGGAGTCAAAGGCAAGAACATCCCCGAAGCATTGGTAATCTGTCCTGCTAACACCATCTGCCCAAAAAAGATTATTCAATCTATTGTCTCCTGAGGTGGTGTATTTCGAATAGAACATGGGATCTACATCAGCCTTTGATGTTAGGTAAGTTAGAGCAGCTCGAGCATCCCCACCTTTGACTCTGTTATGTCTCTGGCGACTGAAGTAGTTGTACAGATCTTCTTTCAAGAATCCTACTTTAGAATATCCCCCCTTCTGTGCCGTCAAATAACCCATGATATGACAGGTTCTGACACCATATGCGTGAAGACTTTCTGCCTGAGCTTTGTCTCCTTCACTAATTGTACGGTAAGCATTAATCACAGGGACATATACCGACGGGGTAAGTTCGTGGTTGTGTTTCTCCTCAAACCCCACCACACCCCATTGGCATTTCTTGTTATCGTACCGTATCCTGAGTCTTGCTTGACAGTTAGTGCGGGTTAGGCTTCTGTGGGCTCTTTGCCTATCCATAATGAAGTACTTTGGTTCCCTTAACCCCTCCCTATTGCATACAAATTTTCGCATTACAACTTTGTTATTAGAATCTCGTTCACACGCATCTTTTCTAACCACAAATCCCTTTCCCTTCGCGTAGGCACAGTAAAATGTGTATGCATTAGACTCACTGCAAAACGTTAAAGCTCGTATCTCATCAGCTGTTAAGGTAAGCACATTCCTGAATTCATCATCTGAACTATCTGAATCCGTATCGTCACCACTGCATCCCAAATCATTGTCTTCCACTACCTCTTCGTCATCCTCGTGCTCTTCCTCTTCATCTTCTACGAAAAGTGGCTCAGGAAATTTTGGTTCACCCCCATCATCCTCTGAAGTAGCCATATAATAGCCTTAAAGGACAGTATACAATCTCCCTACAGTATACAATCTCCCTTATGAAATTATCACTCGATTTAGGGACAAACCTACATAGTATTCACAAACAAAGCAACAACAGCCGTCTTCAGACCAATTGACAAACCCATGGTGGTCACGCAAACCTTAAAAACCACAATGCATAACCATCAACCAAATAATAAGAAAATAACCAAATAGCCAACAAATATCACAAAATTGGTCAGTTTCGCAAACTACGCTTTTACAAAGCAACTAGACAAAGTCTCAAATGACAAATTACTTACTGTTTGAACTGGTGGATTTAGGGTTTCAACGATTTTGGAACTTTTCTCAATCTCCGGATCTCTGCATCTGAATAACAGTTAACAATTAGGACTCACGGCTTGAAATGAGCACAATGTGGTGCCTGAGTAAACTTAAAATCAGCTGAACGACCTGCTTGCAAACGATCAAATAGGGCTCAACGAATGTACGAGTGTTCCCACTGTAGATGAAGAAGGGGATTTTTTCTGAAACAATCAATTGATGGCTTGCTTTAGTATGCTATGTCATCGAAGGTTTATGGCTCGGCGAGGAAGAAAGGAAGCACGATGGCCTGTCAAGCTTCAATTGCCAACGGAGTTAGGGAGAACTGGAGAATGTATAAGATGAAAACAAAGGCTTGAAGATGGTGGAGATGGAGGGGGAAAACAATTGAATTATTTGATTTATTAAGGTTTTTAGAATTGTTGTAATATCTGAAATGTTTTTCTGTAAATACATAATTTCTTTTTATAATAACATTAAATATTGGGGACTGAAATTAAAACTATTGGGGACCGAATTTGGGATTATGGAAATCTTGCGAGTTTGACTCATGACACACTCCTAAACGGATTTCAACTTGGCCACGTACAAGTGGCATTCCTGCCGCCTAATTTCGGATGGCATTTAAAAATTAGCCAAAAAAAATTAAATAAGCGTATCTTTATGAATAAAATAATTAATGGATTATAATTCTTTTACGAATTGTCAGGCGTTATATATTTAATTCTCCAAAAAATTAACCCAAGTGAATGTTGGCTCATTGGTGTTGACATATGCCATGAACTTTGAGGTCTAGTGTTCTAGTCCTACCTGTGCCAATTTTTAATTGTTTGCTCCACTATTTTTTTCCCTTTTTCTTTACGAGGTAAAAAATTTCCTCCACACTTACTTTCCCATAACCTCACCACATATTAATAATTACATAAGCATATGAAATATAAGTTTAATTTGGAGTTAAGGAACAGTGAAATATATAACTTGAGCATACGAAACATTTCTTAAAAAAAATACGCAAATACAATTTTTTATTTTGTAGGGAAAAATATTAAGTTTAACCAATACTCACCGCAAAAATCCGCTCATTTAGCGTTGATCAACTCGTTTACTTGGTGTTGGTTTAAACTGCCGTTAAATGAACTAGTAGTGGTCAAATGATTAACACTAAATTTAGCGTTTCAAAGCATATTAGCGACAGAGAAAGACAGCCGTTAGATAGTGTTGGTTTAAACTGACGCGAAACTATTTTTTTGAATAAGACATGAGTAGCATCAATTCTAACCGCTCAAAAACAATTTTTCAATTGACCATTTTGATAAAGGACTAGCGTTGGTTACAACCGTTGCTAGCCAGTCCAATTAATTTTTTTCTTAAGGTTTTCACAACCTAGGCACACAAATAGTGATGCAACGGCAGAATTTTGGGAAAGGAGTGCAATAATGGTCCTAATAATTTGTAATATCACGTTATACCAGGTCATGGTGGGATTTCCTTTTTGTTTGCTAGGCTCGTAGAGATTGTCAATTCTAGGAACCTTTCATTTCTTTTACTTCATTTTTGTATCTTTGGGGGGTTCCTTATTACCTTGTAGTCTAAGTTATATCTCATAGCCTCGATATGTCTTGTTTCTTTAACATCTACGTTAGCTTGCCTTCTCTCCCTTTTTCTATTTGAGCTTAGCAGGAGAAGATAAAAAGTAAAAACGCATGCATAAGAAATATATAAAAAACATAAAATGCATGCGTGTCTGAGCAAATATATAATTTAGACATTTACTTAATTTTTTTTACATTCAATTTATATTTTTGGTCTATAAATTCTCATTCCAAAACAAAATTTTGGTCTAAAGCCTAACCAAGTTTTATATATCATATTTTTATTGAAATTAAGTGTTTGTGAATTATGTATAACTAATTAGTATTATTTAGATTACCAACATCTTTTGATCTAAAGAAGTGCATAACTTGTATGTACACATAAAAGGAAATTAGTACAAATAAGAGAAGAGATATATAAGGTGACCTGACTCTATATACAAGTTATATATGTACATGCATGCCAAATTTGTATTAAAGGCACAAGAAGTGCTCGGCTAGGAATCATAGAAATACAGACTCAAGAAAGAAAAAATTAAAGGAAAGATAAGGAAAAGAGGATACATACAGACATAGATTCCGTGTAGAAACTGGGGAGATAAAACATAAACCAGAAACTAGATTCAATGTACACCACAAAAATAAGGAGGTTACAACCATCAAAGGTGGACTTCCTTTCACCTCATAGCCAAGATGAATCGGATCACAACTTAACACTATAAGTGAAAGTGTTTGTGTTCCACTATATGCCTAGTACCCATTGAATTTTCCAAATGAATGAAATGTGGATTTTGAAATGGTGTTGTTTTCACTTAGCACCATTAATAGCAGCACTAATTGCTAGCACATGCATGCGATCAAAAACGTAAATATATATGACAAGGCAAACACTAGAAGTGAGAAATCAAACCATGATCTCTTTATAAGGAATGGTAACATTATTGATAAATCATTGTTATAATACAATAGCAAAAACCTCAAACATTTAGTGATTGCAACTGATATCTATGACTGCTAAGCTAACCACCATTTGCTTCCTTAATAGGATTAGTTTTCTACCAAACTAGACCCCGTGATCTAGTCAGTGCTTTACATCTTGAAATAAGTTGTGGATGCATGACAGTTCAAATCTTATTGGACCTAATGCCTGGATTCCTTATCAAACTTTTGTCATTTCACAAGATTTAATTAATTAAGTAATATCCTCATTTTTAATAAATAAATCACTTGTAATATTAATTAACTAAATCACCTAAGCAGAATACTAGTATTTATTTATACATAATTAAGCATGTTGATTTGCATAATATTTTTCGTTGATTTAAAGAAGTATGTGTGATTTGAATTGTCTTAAAAAAAACCAGGTACTCTTTTGAAGAAAATAATTAAGAGTTTTTTAAACATACACTCACATTTTATTTTTTAAGTTTAAAAGTTTATCTAAAGATTGAAAAAAACAGATTGTATCATTCATGATTATGTAAATTAAGCTGAACGCCCCGAATAATCAACTCGTTTGCCAAGCAGAGTCTCGCGAAATCTTCCCTCTTTCCCTTCAATTATATCTGAAAATGATTTGTAAACCTTATTATGACCGTCCTTCATTGGCTGTCCCCGGATTCCATTATCAAGAAGTGTATCGACGGCTTCTTGTACCAATTTTTCTTGACACATTACTAATAATAAGAAGAGACAATGTCTATGGCCTATAGAGGTGATCGCACCTAAAAAGATAAAATGTACTTAATTTTATTATAAATATGATATATAAAATTTGAGTCAGACTTTAGATCAAAAGTTAGTTTTGTAGTGAGAATCAGTGGCTATTATTTGTGCTAACTTCCTTGTATGTGTATATAAAAGTTATGCACTTCTTAAGATCAAAAGATGTTTTGGCAGTGACTTTTATCTGTCACTCACTCTGATGCTTGTAACAGATGTAAAGTATAGAATAAGATGATGGCTTCCGTGGGTCTGACTTTAAACTTAAAGATTAATAAAGTGGTCTACAAACAAGAGAGAATATGCAATTGGAGGCATTGTTTTAGTCTAGTTGTATTTTTAGTTGTGGAGATTCTGTCATCCATTTTTCTATATATAGACTGGAGCTCTAGTCACCTGACTTTGGTGTTAATAATTGTCATCTGGTCGGTCATGTGGGATCTCCTTTTTGTTTCCTAGGCTCTCGTAGTGTCAATTCTAGGAACCTTTCATTTCTTTTACTTCATTTTTGTATCTTTGGGGGGTTTCCTCATTAGCCTTGTAGTCTTAGTTATATCTGATAGCCTCGATCTGTCCATGCTCTATTACTTTTATCTCGTTATCTTTTATTTCTTTTTATCTACAAACGAATGAGTATTAGTAGTGGCTTGATGAACACAGATGACTAGAGTGGAGGTAAGGTATTCATATATAGGCCGGCAAAGTGAAGCACATACTCTCTTTTTGCACAAGTGCTTCCAATAATCCCCTTAACGTTGAGGAGCATCTACTTTCTCTTTACTTAGCTTCCTTGTGAGATGCGCATTGATTCTCAAAAAGTCCACAAGCTAGAGTGTGTTGCCCACCCATTCTAAGATGCATGCTATACCTCAAGCATGTAGAACTGCAAGAGACAACACTGGTATTGATGCATATAATAATACTCTAGGATCTTTGTTCTGTTCTTGTTAGTTCCTAGTCTATATCTTTTCTCTTCTGTATTGGGTTAAAGTACCCCTTGTACTTCTATTCAATATAATTCTTATTGCCTATCAAAAAAAAATATAATAATACTCCTTTCTATCCTGCGGTCGATTGTTCCTTTGTGTTACAAGTACTTTACATACAACCCATTAAAGTAAAATGTCTAAATTAATTATTTAATTCCACATGCATGCATGCATTTTATGTTTTACATTTCTTATTTCTTATGCATGCATGCATGCATATGATCGTTTGTAAGAACTCTTTCAATGATTATGCATTTTGAGAACTTTCTGAACCTGCATCATGACAATATGCTAAGTGATAGTATGATACACTGGTCACTCAATTACTCAATTTATGTAGCCCTTTTTATCTGTTTAAAAATAAGGAACTAAAACAAAATAAAAAAGGACTAAATTATGCTAATTTCTACAAAAAGTAACTATGTTAATTTCTAAAAATTAGGGACTAAACCAAATAAAAAAATGTAGGAACCAAATCCATCTATTTTCTATATTATATGGACAAACAAAACAAAATTATTTAAGCTTATTTAATAATATTACTTTTAATCCCAATCAATTTTTATTACTAATAGAGCATTTTTTTTCGAGGTTGATGAGTTTGAGAAATGAATTAAAGAAGTTGAAAAAAGAAGCGAAAAGTAAAGTAAACCGATCATCTAAATCAAGTGTGAGAGAGTGGAATACTTCTTTTTCATTTTGTGAATGGGAAGCAAAAGTTAACGGTGTAAATAAAATCTTTACTCATGTGCTTCATCCTCACAAATTTAATTTATGTATATTTATGTTTATTATTTTTCTACAACATATTGTTGAATAAGATGAAAATATTTTTCATTAGTAATATAAATATTTCCTCTCAAAATACTTCTCCATTCTTTCTTCTGCATCATTATGTTTGTGGTTATTTTTTTCTTCTTCCTAGAGTATTTTATTTACATTAGGTTAATTAAAAATACAAGAAAACAACATTGAGCTATCAGTTTAAAAAACTTTAAATGTCATTTTTTAGTTTGTCTATTTATAAATTTATGTGTTTGAAAAAATTATATGTACATATTGCCTTCACAACATAAAATTTATGGATTCGTCATTGCACACAACTAACAAAACACAGCACCAACAACTTCCACAGTTAAACTCCATCTCTCAGACTCACGAATGCACATCACCACTATTGAAGCCTCAAGTGTGAGTTATAGTACCCATTCTTAACAAGTAAGAATTTCCTTCTATGTTGTCTCCACTAACTTTTCTTAATTGTATACATGATAATTATATGCAAATGCATGTGAGAAAGCTGCACTACAAAGGATATACATGACCCAATTATTTTGCCTAGGCTAGCATATAATTATAATTGTATACATGATAATTATATGCATGTGACCCAATTATTATACTTCTCGTTTGGGCCTCTCTATTTTTTTCTCTCTGTTTCTTTCCTCACTTAATCATTTATCATTGGTATATTACATTTTTTTTTGGTAAATCAAGATTGAATAAATAAGGCACAAGATGTGCTAAAGTTGTTCCTTACACAGCAAGGAAAAGAAAACAAGGAAAACAGCACCCAAGTAAAAGAAAACAAAGCTGATTCCTAATCCAGCAAATAACCAATCCAGGACTTAAATTGAATCAGATCAAACACTGCAGAGGCTTCAAAGAGGCTATTTTTTTAGGTAAGCCAAAATATTATAAATAGGAAGTACAAATAGGTACTTCAACAGGAAAACAAACAACATAACAAAAATTAGTTCCTTGTCAAACAACCAAGAAGCTAATTCAACAAAACCAACTACAACTAACTCCCTATATAATAGCTTCTACAACAAACAGAAATCAGAGTAACAATCTGCAACCGCAAGGACCCAAATAAAACAGAATCTCAAAGTGGCCCTCACAACTCTATTCACGCACCAGCAACTATAACTGTGCCAAGAAGTGGGACGGCTGGACTTGCCACTCATACAGTAAGCAATTGAAGCCCTTGACTTTGCAATTTAGCCAACTCCAGGACTTTGTTAGACAGTACGTGAATGTTCTCATGCTATAGTTCTATTTGTGAACTTGTCTAACCTTTATCCATTGACTAGATTTATTAGCACATCCTTACGTAAATGTCTTTTCATGCTAGTATGCTTCAATTACTGAAATTGTTTAATCTTTGTCCCTTAATTATTTGATCTCTGGTAAATATTTTTATGCTACTATGCTTCGTCCCTTTACTTGATTTTCAGGCCAGTATGCTTCTATTTGTTTCAAGTGCTAAATGTGAAAACTCCACCTTTTTTTTTTCTTTACAATCTGGTCATGTTTCACTCTTTCTCTCTTCACCGTAAGTCCCTAGCACCGTTGCACCTTTGACCATGATCGAGACTCCGCAGATTCGCCGTTGCCGTCAACGAAGCCTGCTGCACCACTTAATAAATTAATAGTATGACTTAGCTTTAGTTACTAGCCAATTTACTTACTCAATAACACTACACTTTTTTTTACTCACTTACTTTCAATTATTGATATATATCTAAAACCATGATACAAGCTCCCTATTTATACGAAAGAAATGACAACTTGTTTTCATCCCTCGCAGAGCACAGCGCACACATTGTTCCCACACCCGCAGGCAACGCATTATTACGCCTTGCCGGTCAGTTCTATTCACGAGAGGAGAAAATGACCAGTAACCAACCGAACGGCGACCGACCACTGGCACCGGCGCCGGCCGCATTCTCAACTTACAACCCGAGGACACCTTCTCATGCATCTTCATCGGCGACGTCGTTGGAAGGCTGCTGCCGCTGCCTCTTCCTGCTATCATCGCTCCTCGCATTTCTTGCACTGTTGGTGGCGCTCGTCATCATCCTGGCGGTGTTGCCCAAGAAGCCACATGTCAATCTTCAGTTAGTGGAGGTTCAATACATGTCCATCACCGCCGATGACTCAACCGCCTCCATCAGCCTCACCCTTCACCTCATATTCGAAGCGGTTAACCCCAATAAGGTGGGGGTCACATACGGTGATTTCTGGTTCACCGTCATGTACCGTAGAATCCAGCTCGGCAAAGCCTCCATTCCGGGGTTCTTCCAGGAAGCTCACAATATGAAACAAGTGGCCGCCACCATCTCCATCAATCGCATGAGTTTGCTTCAGGCTGACGCCGCTGAGTTGATCAGAAACGCTTCGGTTAACGACCGAGTCGACCTTCGGGTCTTGGGAGATGTCGGAGCTAAGATCCGGGTCTTGAATTTCGATGCTCCTGCTCTACAGGTTTCTGAGGATTGTGCTATAGTCATCAGTCCAAGAAAGCAATCCATCACTTACCAGCAGTGTGTGGAATTAGGAATTAGGAATTAGGAATTTAAAAGAGTTTATTGTATATCGGTTGATAAATGAAGTTACATAAAAAAATTGAGTTGCTGCTATGTATTTTGTTTTCTTGTTTAATTTTCTTTCATTCTGTTTTGGCAGCAAGTATGTCACTACTCACTATAATGAGGATTTGGAAGTGGTATATTGGTAGGGCCTCTAGTACTCAGATAAGAGAACAACAAAAAGTGCATCCAAAACATTTAAATTCTAAATTTTAAATGGCCCACTTGGACCTGAGCTACATTAATGCAAACAAATGCCAAATCTGATTTTGTCAAATTAAGATTAAGAAGACAACTCAGACCAGTAATCATTCATTTCAGGACTTTGATTGGCAGATACGATTTTATGAAGCTTGAGGCTTATTTACCTTGATTTACAACTATATAGTTAGAATGATTTTAATCTTTAAAGAAACCCCTCCTTTGCAATCCATTATTACTTCCCAGGACTTAGACAAATTGCCAATAGAGAAGCATTTGCTAGTTAAGACCATTAGGAGAATTCTATAGCATCACTTTTACCCAATAATTAATAGCCCTTAGATTAAAATAAAGGGTTGAGATTAAATCTATCTTTTAAAACTCACGTGACCCCTTTGTTTCTCCGCCAAAATTGAGTAGAGGAAATATGAACTGATGAAGGTAGGAGCTAGGTTGATGGTCCCCGTTTGATTTTCTCTTCTTTGAATCTAGATGATGAGTGTTTTTGGTTAAACGGTGGAGTCTGTGACTGTGTGCTTGCAACAATGGCAAATCTGATTAAGAATGGAGAAGAAAGAGGAATAGTGTTTAAGAATGGTGAGGCACACGTGACACTTTTAAAGTCAGGATCAATCTCATTCATTTATTTTAAATCAATGCCTATCATTTATTGCTCTCATTTCTCACCATAAACCACTCACTACTTAAAAAAACGAAATCAGTGACGGACAAATTCCGTCACAGAGTGTTATAAATTCCGTCACAGAGCATGTTAGTGACGGAATTTATGACAGAATATCAAACATAACACAAAGTCTCGTTGCTAATCAGTTGTGACGGAATTTATGATTCGTAACAAATTAGTGATGAAAATTATCCGTAACTAATAATAAAATTCCGTCACTAAAATTCTTGAAGTGTTGTTGGAACTATCCGTAACTAATTAGTGACGGATAAATTTCGTTAGTAAACAGTGACGCCGTGTTCCGTCACTAATTTTGTTACGGCTGACTTTTCATAGCAAATTAGCAATCGTGAATCTCTTCATAAATTTTGTGACGGAATATTCCGTCACAAATTTCAGTTTTTCTCTGGGCAGTTTTTGGTTTATATTCATTTAAAATGGCTATACTTTTGCATTTATTTAAATTCATTTAAGTAACCTATAAAATTAGAAACTAACAAAAAAAGATTCATATGGTCATCTAGTGTGCCAGTTTAACAATTCATCCAAGTTCAACATACTAATTGTAACTAATTGTAATACCATCAACTCAATCCAAGTATCCAACACAAAGATAATTCCATAAAAGTTCATAATCAACTAAAAACAAGCAAAATATATCAAAAGACTCTCCCATCAAGTAAGTCTCGTCTAACACAAAGCTAAATCAACATACAGAGTTGATAATCAACTAAAAACACATAACATAAGTATACTTCACAAGCTTTATCCAACTTATTTATCACGATAATTTGTTCTTCTCAATGCCTGAGAAATAAAAATCTAGTACCATAAAGCTACAATTATACCTCTTTGTAGATATAACTGGCGTGTGCTTTGAAAGAGGGATGTGTGATGAGAGTGGTAAGAGTTCAAGAGGGGATGAACTAAACCTGTCAATTAAAAGAGTGCATCTATGATTAAATCACCTTAGAATTAATAAAATATATGAGCTATAATTTGTCATCAGATTCGATCTTCTGCAATAGACAGAAGATACTCACACTGTCTGAGCAAATGGCTATGAGCAGAGCTTAGAGATTGGAGTTATACACTTATACCAGCATCCCCGGCTTACTAGCTATCATAAAACCACTTGTAGCTTGCAAGTAGAAGAACATGCAAGCTTGATCGAAGGCACTATGTCACTTCTGTTAGCCAAGAAAAAATTAGCAGGAACTCATAATGATAAGTATTCAAGGAAGTCATTAATCCTTTATAAAATATGGAGCTACAATATACTGCCACATAGCTAAGGGGTATAAATAGCTAACATAAGCTTAGTTATAAACTATAAAGCCTCTAAAACTCAATTCATCCAGAAATTTGATATCAGGAAACAAAACAGCATATTATCAACTCATGCGGTAGAAGTGTATTTTGGAGTTGAGCTTCGTACTTAATTCCAACAACAGGTTCATTGGGGCGAAAGTGTTGTAGGAACAGTGAGAATATTATCTCTAAATCAGCCACAATTTGTTATCAGTCCTTTTAATATAAAAATGAAATTTAATATCAACATACCTGTAAATATTCATCTCTCAAGCTGGTAGATTGAACTTGACTTTGCTCCATAAAGGAAGATTCAAGATTTAATGTAATCTTGTTGTAATTTTTGGCACTTACTGCATCAAGTAGTATATTACAAGTCACCCAGCATCTTCATGAAGAAAAGCAAGACCCTTAGCAGCTCCTAGTGCAATTTTCATCCTAATGGACCAAGGAAGAGGCAGGGCTCCTACATATGATATAATTTCTACATGAGAACATTAAACAAGGATACAAATCATAGTTACAAATATAAAATAAACAACTTAAATTTCAGTTTACAGTCACAAGCCATTTTTGAGAAAGCTGTTAAATCTACAATGAAAGATACTCAAAGGACCAAAATGATCATTGATGGAAATGTCATTCTAATTGTATAGAATATTAATTTATGTACATTATTCTTCAGATTACTAGAGTACTGCATCATATAAATGCAGTATTCATAAGACTATACATTTGCTTTGATATGCATCTCATAAGACTTTTAAGTTGGGATCTGGAATTCTAATTGTTTTTCCCTAGAATGTTAAAATCCAGAGGATCCTGATAGTGGAGAAGAGAAAAAAGAGGAAGCTGATTAAGTAGGTACGCTAAAGGCACACATTATCTTATAACCTTGATAGTTTAATTTCATATTAGAGTTTATAACACATGTGCAGGAGTCCTTGCCTGTTATATTGTTAAACCTCAAATATTTTCTTCAATGTTGTAAATATAAGTTTTTTCGAAGTCTTGATCTTATTATGATTAAAATTTCTTTCTAATTTTTTAGTTTTGTTTATAAGCAATTATTTGACTGATATAATCAATACATGAGCAAACTCCGTCGTGCAACGCACGAGCAATTGGTTTTTTTTTTGTTAAGCACGAGTAATTGGTATAAACACAATGATGTCATACTTTATGATTTATCTCTCACAATTCTGATTTGTGCTACTATCACATTCTTTTTTTTCTAAGATTAATGTTTGTAATGAATGCTTTGTTGATGATTCCTTATATCTATGATTTGTGCTATTGTCTTCATGTTCATGAAGAATGTGAAACAAGTTCCTGTTGATCTGGATCAAGTTTAGTTTATTTTACTGTGTGAAAAAAAACTTGCATAATCACGTTCATGAAGAGTCTTTTATCTTTTTTTTCACTGTAGATTACATCAGCTATTGTTTATTAGTCATCATGAAACTATCCTCTTATATGTTTTGCATAATTTGATATTTGGTTAAGCAATCTTTTTATTAGTTATCCAATTGTGTGAATTTCAATCTATGCAATAAGGGTTTCAATTTTAGACTTTTTATCCACTTTGTTCATCATTTACAACTCTTTTATTTTATTTGTTGTTTATTATATTTTTAATAACCAAGATATTGATTGACGTATCAAATACGACATACATATTTTCCGTGCAAAGCACGGGTAAAAAACACTAGTATCAATATATATTAGAATAGAAGGAACTTCTATCAGACTGATTTAGTGATGTGTCATTCTCAGGCTAATTCTCATAAAAAAAATCTCACGTGTCATTCTCAGATTAATTCTCATAAAAAAATTCCACGTGTCATTCCATTAGATAGCTTATCTTCTGTTGTGTTATTTTATCTTAAAACCGAATTTTAAAAGATTTGCCATAATTATCTAAGATTTACCTAGATCACTCCTTACTAAATTTATTTTCAAAACAAATCTTGAAACCGTTTTCATTATCTCTTTAAATTAGGAAAAGTCTCAAGCCTAATTTAATGCATATTTATAGGAATCCCTTGATTTCTCATTTTATTATTTCTCATGATCTACAATATAAAATAAAATATGTAATGTTGAGATTATAATCCATTAAAATTTTAAAAGTTTTTTCCTAATTATCTAAGATACTGCAACAGTCTGTTCACACGTGTTCCCTGAACACATGTAGGGAACAACCATGGGCGGACCCCTGTTGAGGCAAGGTGTGGCTTTAGCCACACCAGTTTTTTTTTCTCTTTTTTTTTCAAAATTTTTTATATGCTTTTATTTTATATGCTCTCACAATTGTGTGTTGCTTTCATTCTATTCTCTTCCTGAATGTACTTGATATTGTGTCTGTTGTTCATATCTATCATGAAATTAATGTTCACTCAAATTATTATGCTCATCATGTCATCCAATACAATACATATATAAAGAAGAATATACTCAAACATATAAATTATAATAAACGGAAAAACCTTCACTCAGCACTTTGCAAGCTACTCAAAAAAATTCATTAGAATAAATTTTGTTGTAACCTGCTATGTGCTGCTGTTGATTTTTCATGCACCTCCTATTTTTCGGCCTCCACTATTAGTTGTCTTCCTATTATATTTTCCCTGTTTTATTGTTCCTGTTTCTTTACACTGTTGTTTTCACTTTGTTTCTTTTCTTATATTTTGTTGTAAGCCTAATCCTTCTTGAACTGTAAACTCTTCTATTTTCATGAGAAACTTTTTCTCATGGTTTTATCTATAATATTTCTCTTTTTCAAAAAAAAATATATTTTCAATATATTTTAGTTTATAATTTCTTTTATGTTTAGCCACACTGATATATAAGGTCTGGATCCGCCCCTGGGAACAAATTTAAAAAAATTAAAACATAAATAACTTAGAATTTAAAAAATAATAACTGAAAACGAACTCGCATAATCACGTTCATAATTAATTAATGTATTAAATACAATAGACATATTTCCCGTGCAACGCACGGAAAAAAAACACTAGTTTATAAAAAATTGTTATTTTTTATGTTAAAAATTACCATGTTGATGGATGAACAAAGTTCAAAAAACATAACTTGTAAATCTCGCATCCTTAAGAATAGAACGCTGCATTACTGAGATAGAACAAATTAGGACAAAGCCTAGTGAAATTCTTCCACTTTTAGATGAGTACTATAAAAATTATCTTCTTCGAGCTAATCAAAGTCCCTTTACTTTTTAAAATTAAGCAAATATATTCTCTCTCAATTTTCATATGCATAAAATCATTAAATTTTCATTTCTTTTCCAATTATTTTAGGGTTTATGATCGATTTGATTTATGATACGATTTTAAATCTTTGAATGTAAAATTTTTGATTCATTTGGAAGGATTTTTTCTATGGTAAGAGGTTAGGGTTTTAAGAGGGGAAATTTGGGATTTTAAATTTTTGTGTGAAATTAAATATTTTAACTAGCGATTTGTCAAGGAAAAACACCTAAAATGATTAAATTAATTCAACTTGTGATTTTTTTTCTAACAAAGCAATAATTTATGAGTTTCAAGTAGAATGATAGTGATAAAGGGACTCAATTTGCAACAATTAAAAAGTTGAGAGATTAAATATGCTAAAAGTTAATTATATATGAAGTGATCAATTTATACACCGATATATTACACTAGTAACCTTAGACTACTCAAAAACTTTACATCACATAATTGGATCTTGAAATTCACCGTTTGATTGAAAACCACTATCACATAGATCGTATCTATAAAATTTTACATCAATCCAAAATCGTTTAGTATGTCATTAACATACATCAAGATTAACATCGTATAAACTTTTTACTAAATTTGAACGTAAGAACTATTTCATTACAATTTAAAATCTTATTCGGCACAAATAATACTCTTAATTACCTCAATGCCTATTTGCTTTAATTCAGAAAAGAAAATTCAAGGTTTATTTCTGACACAGTTTCTTATGCCACAACTCAAAAACAACAATTACATAAAGAAGCCAACTAAAGAGTAATGTCCTTATCAAACAGAACCGCAAACCCATGGAATGCTGCACTCATGAGAATGTGCACCACTGTGTCTATTCCTTATGCAAATTTCCAGATTGAGAGGCTCAGGATAATCCGAATCAAAAGGAATCAAAAGGCACACTACTGATGAAAGAATAGCCAAAGTTCTTCTCATAACATTCTTAGTGACAGACTCTAACTTCACTTCACATCCTTGAGACTTAGCCAAGATATCATAACGATACCCTGACTCAGAACAAGAGTTAAATATTTTAGGACCAATGCAGCTAATGCTGACCACAATTCCCGAACGCCAAACATCCCTGTTGAGAACAAACAATGTACCATCACTTTGCTCTTGAAAAACAATTGATTTCTCATCATCATAATTGAAGAACACCAAGAAAGAGTGATTATATGAAAATTCAATTCTAGAAGCCTCATGTTTTTCTCTGACATGAGTGGATAACAGTTTGGATGAGGCCTCAAAGTTACACTCTTTAAATGGACAGAAACATGATACATAGATGCATTCCTCTTCATGGTTCTTCTTTTCATTGTAACTCATTGTCTTTTTGCAACCGAAATTTGCATATTGGCATGATTATAAGGCCACGACTTTTAACAGAAAAACTCTCACATGGTGCCGTGTGAGAATTTTGGCATTAACTAAAATTATATTTTTTACAGAAAAACTCTCAAATGGTGTACACTTGAGTATTAAGCCACCTGAGGGTTGGAGCCGTGTAGATATGGTGCTTTTGGTTGAAAAGGCAAATAGGTCTGCTGGAAGTGACACTTTCTGACTTGGAGATGTTTTCCATTATTCCATAATAATGAAAATTTTGGGCAATTTTATGCAACTGGGGGTCCTGATCTTTGCAGTACAACAGTCACATATTAATGTAAACTATATCATGCATTTTCAAAGAAAAGCGCGCATATCTTACTTCAGAAGCAAGTCGTGGCCTTAAAAGCGCGCATAGGAATGAGTTTGGGGAAGAAAAATGACCTATAATCGTGTTTCTGGGAATTGTCTAGCAACTCCGGCAGGTAGCTCGCCGGAGAAGACGATGCAGCGGCGGTGATGTTCGCCGGAGACAAAAGGAGAACAGTGGTGGCTTCGTCTCGTTTCTCCTCTGGTGAAATGGAAATCTGGTTGATGCTATTTGCTTGGTTGGGTGTGTTTTCTGTTTTCCCTTGTGATGTCAGGCAAAGCTGGTAGAAGATTCAGAACTGAACTCCTTATATAGAGGAACTCGAAGGTCCTTAAAACGAAATTTGAGTATTCTTCAGGGACCAATCTTTGATTCTATGGTTCGTGAGGTGTACGAGAGTAAATATACTAATTAGAAAATTTTAATTGGTTTTTAACGTTTTAATTTCACATAAATCATAATCTTTTATGAACCCTCGACTAACACACATTCATGCACGCACGATGCACGCACGCACATTATTGGTTTGGCGTCGATTTAAACTGTCATTAAACAAACTCATGCGATCGATGGAGATGGTGGCGGCCACTTGTTTCATATTGTGAGCTTCCTGGAAGAACCCTGGAATGGAGGCTTTGTCGAGCTGGATTCTACGGTACATGACGGTGAACCAGAAATCGCCGTATCTGACCCCGACCTTATTGGGGTTAACCGCTTGGAATATGAGGTGAATGGTGAGGGTGATGGAGGCGGTTCCGATTAGGCTGTCGGCGGTGATGGACATGTATTGAAGCTCGACTAACTGAAGATTGACATGTGGCTTCTTGGGCATCATCGCCAGGATGATGACGAGCGCCACCAACAGCGCAAGAAATGCGAGGAGCGATGATAGCAGGAAGAGGCAGCGACAACAGCCTTCCAACGACGTCGCCGATGAAGATGGATGAGCAGGTGTCCTCGGGTAGTAAGTTGAGAACACTGGTGCGGCCGGCGCCAGTGCCGGTGGTTGGTCGCCGTTCGGTTGGTTACTGGTCATTTTCTCCTCTCGCAGAGCATAAGGTTGTGATCAGAAGATTCAGAACTGAACTCCTTATAT
Organism: Lotus japonicus; assembly: GCF_012489685.1. Lineage (NCBI taxonomy): Eukaryota > Viridiplantae > Streptophyta > Magnoliopsida > Fabales > Fabaceae > Lotus > Lotus japonicus. Next base: position 58,556,339 of record NC_080046.1, on the reverse strand, counting down.
AGAGGAACTCGAAGGTCCTTAAAACGAAATTTTGAGTATTCTTCAGGGACCAATCTTTGATTCTATGGTTTGTGAGGTGTACGAGAGTAAATATACTAATTAGAAAATTTTAATTGGTTTTTAACGTTTTAATTTCACATAAATCATAATCTTTTATGAACCCTCGACTAACACACATTCATGCACGCACGATGCACGCACGCACATTATTGGTTTGGCGTCGATTTAAACTGTCGTTAAACAAACTCATGCGATCGATGGAGATGGTGGCAACCACTTGTTTCATATTGTGAGCTTCCTGGAAGAACTCTGGAATGGAGGCTTTGCCGAGCTGGATTCTACGGTACATGACGGTGAACCAGAAATCGCCGTATCTGACCCCACCTTTCATCTCACTTTATATGTCTTTTTTTTTTGTTCAGTGTGAAGGGATGTCTCTTTTTAAATGTCATCTTTTTTGGTAAGAAAGTTATATTATATTATTTCCATAACTACCTTGATTTTTTAATGATCTTCAATAAACCTTTCACCACTTTATTATATGTCTTATTTATTAAAAATAGTTATATAATTAATATAGAAATAATTATTAATAAGTGTTATTCTAATGAATATAGAAATAAACCTTAGTGCCCGGAGCATAAAAAAAAAACCTTAGTGCCCTGCGTGAGGGTATAAAAGACCATAAAATGTGATGAAATTCTTCCCCAAATATTCATGTAGGTTTACGAATACTTGGATAATATATGATATTTATACACTTTTTAAATTTTAAATATGATGGAGACATAATTACATTTGACTTTAATTTTAATTAAAAGAATAATATATTTTCTGATTTGGCGAAATTCAATTGGATGTCTGTGTAAAACTATTTTACACTGTCAGTGCATGTCCATTAAACTCTTTAAATATATGTCTAGATATACTTTTTGTCTTTTCTGAAAGATTGAACTTGTGTTCTCAGGAATCTAATATGCTTACGGCTTACCCCAATATCATCACATCAACATCTAGTTTGTAATATGTTTGGAGAGAAAAGGAAATGAAGGGAAGAAGGTGCCAGGAAGTTGTGTTAGATGAAAACTTCTTCATTGTTCCGCACTCAGCATATGACTCCCACTCCCACTAGCACACGAAAATGGATATATTCCTTTCTTTTATCCCTTCGATAATCAGAGATAATTGAGGCTAATTCTTGGGCTCCCTAACCATTCAAAGAAGGATACATTGAACCCCTCTCTTTTACCTTTAACCAAAGACAAACCTTATATTGGACCACATCAACTATTCTTGCCAAATTTACCTCTTCCCCCTGAATATCGAATCATTTCTTGCAGTCCACACCTCCATCAAAGGATTCCTGCATGAAAGTAGTGTTGTTTCTGGCAACCCAAATGGACTAAACTATAGCAGGCCTCTGCAAGTGTCTCCATTAACATAAAGTAAAGAAAGAGTATGGAAATATGACTTGTTATTCACAATGATATTCAGGGGATTATATACAACTTACTCCACTAGTCAACTCCCTAAAATTAGGAGCTAATCATCTACAGAATATATTGTCCCTAATTAGAAGATATAGCTGAGATATATACTATACAGAATCCCATATTCATAGAAGAGAAATATGCTATTCCTAATTACTGCAATTGTGAATTATCCTAATATAAAGACGAAATAAATGGCATGTGGTCTCCACCTCCTCTCCTTGCATGTCATGAGAACGCAAACTGTTGTATAAAGGCTATGTTTGGCATGTCATTTCAGCTAGCTTATAGCTTATTTGACTAGCTTAAAGCTTATTTGACTAGCTTAAAAGCTCTATAAAAGTGTTTGGTGAAGGAGCTTATTTCAGTAGCTTAAAGCTTTAAGCTATAAGCTATATGAGGTAGCTTATAGCTTAAAGCTTATAGCTTATTGTATTTATTGTCATTTTTATCCTTATTATTTTATTAAAATTCCACCATAGGTATTAATGTTAAAATAAAATAAGTAAAAATTAATATTATATTTTTAAGATGATTTTTTTTGTTCCTTCGGAAAACCTATTTTTAAGATAATAAATGAATTGAGTCAAATTAAAATATTTAAAGTTATAATAATTTTAATATTAATATCATAATATTAATATCCTATAGATATTAATGTGAAAATAAAGTAATGTTAAATATAAAAATAATTATACAAGTATGTCCTTTTATGTAATTTTACAATTTCAGCTTGTTCAACAGCTAGTTTTACCAAACACTTTTGTTACAATTACGTAGCTTTTCAGCTAACTTATCAACTTTCAGCTATGAGCTAGCTTTTCAGCTATCAGCTAGCTTTTCAGCTTTCAACTAGTTTATCAGCTAAACATGCCAAACATAGCCAAAGTACGTAACACAAAGGAATGAGCCGACCACAAGATAGAAAGGAATATTATTATACGCATCAATGTCAGTGTTGTCTCTTGCAGTTCTACATGCTTGAGGTATAGCATTTTGTCCTGTTAGACTACCCACAATGGTGTTGAATGTGGGTAGTTTAATGTTGAAAGTGGGGTTTAATGGTGTTGAAAGTGAGTGTTGAAAGTTGGAGGGAGGAGAGAGGTGTTGAAAATTTTCAACACTTGTGAAACCTGCAGCATGGGACACATGGCACGGCCTGGCTGGTGACCGCCAGGCGCGTGCCACACACGCGCGGACAAGGCGCGTTATGGGCAGGGCGTGCAGCAGGCGGGTCCCAGGCGGACCGGTGGTGGGACGCGTGGCACGCGTCGGTTGGGCACCGACAGGCGCGTGCCACGCACGCGCGTGAGGAGAGAGAGACGGTCTGACGAGTGACGCGTGTCACGCGTTGATTGATCCAGGCGATTTTCTTTTATCCTAATCTTTCCAACTCAATTATTTCAATAAAAAAAATTAAAAAAATATAAAAAAATTACCAAAATTCATGAATTTTTTTTCTCTATAAATAGAGACTTGGTTCGTTTGATTTGGACACAGAAAAAAAAAAACCAAGTTTTCCATCATCTTATTCATCTTATTATCTTTCAACTATCCCCTATGCTTTGAAATGGATCCCAACAACTACCATTTCAACACCCAGAATTCTTCTAACCAAATTCCCAACAATTATCAACATCCAAATCAGTTTCCCAACAACCAAATTTCCAACAATTATCAACATCCAAATCAGTTTCCCAACTACCAAAATCCCAACATTTATCAACATCCAAATCAAATTTCCAACTACCAAAATCACAACAATTATCAAGATCCAAATCAATCCAACTACCAAAATCACAACAATTTTCAAGATCCAACTCAATTTCTCAACCAACGTCCTCATCCCCATCATGGATCTATGTTCAGATATCCATCTCCAACACCGCCGTCTAATGATGGTGCAACTGAATTTCCCGAGTTTTCAACACAAATGAATCTTGCTGGCATGACAGCTGGTAATGAAACCACTCCAAATGAAGAGGATTCAACTCCTACGAGCAGGAGAAGTCACTTACCAGCATGGAACACTGATCAAAATAAGGTGTTAATTAGTGGGTGGCTTAAATATGGAACAAACAGTGTTGTCGGGAGAAACCAAAAAGGAGAAACATTTTGGGGTCAAATTGCTGAGTATTGTAATCAACATTGCTCATTCAATCCTCCGCGGGATGGAAATGCATGCCGAAACCGTTATAATTATATGAGCAAGCAAATAAATAAATGGATTGACGCTTATGAAGGCGCTAAGCGTATGCAACGAAGCGGTTGGTCGGAGAATGATATTTTGACCCAAGCGCAAGAATTATACGCAGATGGGAAGAAGGGTCAATTTAATTTGATGGCAGAATGGGAGGCTCTCCGCGATCAACCACGTTACTGTAGTCAAGCAGGAGGAAGTGTTGGCTCAGGAAGTAGTGGATCTAAGAGATCTCGCGAGAGTGATGCATGTGGCTCAAACTCTATAGGATCGATTCCCCGTCCAATGGGTAGGGATGCAGCTAAAAAAAAGGGTAAAAAGAAGAGCACAACGGTTGCCTTGGAGGCGATGGAGAAAGATTGGGCTGCATACAAACAAGTCAAGGAGATTGAGGTTGAACAATTGAAGCAGATGGCGGCGATGCAACAAGAGACTAATAGAGTGAAGAAAATGGAATTATTTCTAAAGTTAAGTGAAGAGGAGCATCTCAGTGACCACAAGAAAGAGCTGTTGAAGCGGTTGTCCCAAGAACTCTTTGGAAATTAATTGTCTGTAGTGTTTGCTTTATTATTTTTCAAGTGGTGTCAAGTCTGTAGCGTTTGCTTTAATAATTTGTCAGTGTTGTCGAGTCTGTAGTGTTTGCTTTAATAATTTGTCAGTGTTTTGTCAAGTCTGTACTGTTTACTTTAATAATTTGTCGGTGTTGTCAGTGGCTTTAATGTATGGGTTACCGAGTTTGAATATGCATCACTCAATTCGAATCTAGTCCTTATCCGATAATTAACTATAGTTCATATTATTTCGAATCCGTCAATGTCCACCATTCAATTTATCTATATATATGGACTCATAGATCCACCATTCAATGTATCTCTTCCCATCTCTTCCCATCTCTTCCCATCTACTTCCCATCTCTTCCCATCTCTTCCTATCTACTTTCCATCTCTTCCCATCTCTTCCCATCTACTTCCCATCTCTTCCCATCTCTTCCCATCTACTTCAAATTTCACAAAAAATGGATCCACCAGAGTTTGATCTCGAAGCTTACATTGAAAAAAGCAAGAGAGAAGACACTTATGTACTCAACCACTTTAGGGAGCGTCGAAATCTAATATTGGATCTGGAATGCGCACCTCGTGGTAGAAAACATCTCAGTAGAGATCATGCAGGGGCAAACCAAAGGCTAATTGCCGACTACTTTGCCAATGAGCCTACATACGACGATGGAATATTCCGTCGCCGTTACCGGATGCAAAAACATGTGTTCCTTTGAATCGTTGCGGACCTTTCAAGTAGTGATAACTACTTCACCCAGCGAGTTGATGCAGCGAAGAAAGAAGGTATATCTCCCTTAGCAAAATGCACCACAGCAATGCGAATGTTAGCATATGGTGTGGCAGCAGATGCAGTCGATGAGTACATCAAAATAGGAGAGACTACAGCATTGGAGTGTTTACGTAGATTCTGTAAAGGAATCATATGATTGTATGAGCAAGAGTACATGAGAGCACCAACCCAAGAGGACCTGCAAAGAATACTACAGATTAGTGAAATGCGGGGGTTCCCAGGCATGATCGGGAGTATTGACTGCATGCACTGGGAGTGGAAAAATTGTCCTAAAGCATGGGAAGGTCAATTTGCTAGAAGGGATAAGGGAACCACCACAGTTATTCTTGAAGCAGTTGCATCTCCTGATCTTTGGATCTGGCATGCCTTTTTTGGATGTCCGGGAACCTTGAACGATATAAACGTTCTAGACCGGTCACCAGTGTTTGATGAATTGGAACAGGGAAACGCTCCACGTGTGAATTTCATCGTGAACCAACGTCCCTATAATATGGCATACTATCTAGCTGATGGTATCTACCCTTCTTATCCAACTTTTGTCAAGTCTATTAGACTTCCTCAAACTGAACCCGATAAGTGCTTTGCAAAACATCAGGAGGATGTCGGAAGGACATCGAACGTGCATCTGGAGTGCTTCAAGCTCGTTTTAAAATCATCCGTGAACCAGCTCGCTTCTGGGACATAACTGATTTGGGTATCATCATGAGGTCATGCATCATATTACATAATATGATTGTTGAGGATGAACGAGATTCATATGCTCAACGCTGGACCGATTTTGAGCAAGCTGAGGGAAGTGGATCTAGTACACCGCAACCATACTCGACCGAGGTGTTACCCGCTTTTGCGGATCATGTGCGTGCTAGATCCGAGTTCCGTGATCCAAATGTCCATCACCAACTACAAGCAGATCTAGTGAAGCACATCTGGGCAAAGTTTGGAATGTATGATGATTAAATATGCTTTGTATCGTACTAATTACGTTATTTGTGTGTTGTGTGTTTAGTTTGTTGTCTTGCATTTTAAGTTAAGCAAATAAAATGTATTATTGTGTGCTTAGTTTCTTTTCTTCCATTTGAAGTTAATAAAATAAAATAAATTATTGTAGTTAAAAAAATATTACGTTAATTTAATTTAATTTAAATAAATAAAAAAACATTAAATTAAATTAAATCGATAATAGTTTATTTAATTTAATTTTTATCGTAAATTTTAATTTTATGAAATCATAAAAAGAAAAATATAAAATTAAATCAAAATATGAAATAAAAGTGGTGGGGTAGGGGGTAGGGTGTTGAATGAAAAATCATTGGAGTGGGTAAAAGTTGAATGAAGTGTTGAACTGGAGAGAGAAGGTGATGTGGAGTGTTGGGAAGAGAAAAAGTGGAGTGTTGAAGGTGTTGAATGTTGAAACCATTGTGGGTAGTCTTAGATGAAATTAGAAGAGCTAGAGGCCAAGAGGTACCTTTTACCATTTATAGGCAGAGCTTTTAAAAGTTTTTCCTTTTGCCACATATCACAATCAACCTTGTTTATTATGCTTAGCATTTTTTTTGGGTACACATTATGCTTAGCATTTAATTAAGCATTTTAATCTGGAGCATTATCCTATCTTTTTTAATGATCAAGGTAATTCGTATATTTTTCAAAAAAAAGGTAATTCGTATATAGATTAAGAAATGTAATTAGTATTTTGTTAAATAATTTTTTTTCATGTATTATGTATCTCTTCAAAGTATATATTGTTATTATTTAAAATTCTCTCTCTTATTTATTAGCAAAAATTTTCTGGAAAAAAAAAATTTAACAGAAAATTCTCTCTCTTAAGTTGCTTCAAAACTTGACTTGTTTCCACCTCCTGAGGTACAGCACAATCAGCATGAGATGGATCCCAATGAATAGCACATTAGCATTCCCACTCATTAGTTTGAACCTCAAAAAGTGGAGCACTGCACCAATTTCCACATATAGTTCCATTGGCTCTATCTACAACCTATAAATGGTAATACAGGCCTATCAATGGTAACAAATACCTCTAGCTTCTAATTTCATCTGACAGGACAAAATGCATGCTATACCTCAAGCATGTAGAACTTCAAGAGACAACACTGTCATTGGTATATGCATATAATAATATTCCTTTCTATCTTGTGGTCCGGTTGAATTGTTCATTTGTGACACATAGAGGTGAAGTTGGTGAGAGAGTAATGAAGAGAGGTTAAGGGGATGGGGCCAATTGCCAAAAACAAGGCCCATTATTAGCTAACCACAATACAGACACATTGTTTCCCACATAAAGTTGGTTCCTCCTCTTTCCACTCATGTTGTAGTAGGATTTCTATTTTCTAGACTATAGTATTAGTCTATTAGATTTTCTGAAATAATAATAATGGAGATAATCATGTCAATCAAAAAATGTATTTTGTGTATTAAATGCAGAAGGACACCAAATTGTGATAAACATGTGCACTTCATTATGTATGATTTAACATTTTAACAATTTAACATTTCAATTGATAGCATGAAGTTATTGAGTTGCTATCAGAGCTCAAGTTGGTTCCTGATTCCCTCTTTCCAATCATGTTGTAGTGGGACTTCTATTTTCTAGACTATATTCGATTTTCTGAAATAATAATGTAGATAACTAAGTCAATCAAAAAATGAATTTTGTGTATTAGAAGACAACTAGAAGATTATGCTTCTTCATTCATGTTTCAGAACGACAAAAAATCAGTTTAATCATTGCCAAAGATACGTATTTCAACCATTCAGTAGTAACCTTAAAGTTCCAACTGCACACACCATAAAGCCACCCTCAATCATCATACTGATTGGTCAAACATTCAATAACAATAAGCATCAACTCAACAACAATAATATATTTAAAATCGGTTATAAGACGTAGCCTAACGCATTGCAACTTTGAAATGGCCTAGAAGTCAAAATCCCCTAGATTATGTAGGAAATGGTCCAAAAATTACATTTTCAAGCTTTTACAAATTGTGTAACATGGTGGGCATGGCTATCATGCAACACATACTCCATGAAACTGATATAAAAGCTGAACTTTTTACTTCTTTCCACCACCAGAAACATTAAACTTGAAAAATATGATGTCCCCATCTTGGACCACGTAGGTTTTCCCTTCCTGTTTATACTTGCCAGCAGCCTGCAGACAACACAACATAGAAGAAATAGTTAGGTCCCTATAACAAGGTAATTCTTTGGTTACAATGATATATATAATAACAATTAGCTAATAGCAAAGTGCAGCACTTTCTAAAATCATTTTAGCTCATAGCAGCAACTATCTGTTGATTCATACTACTGTTTAAGCATTCCCTTTTTTCTTTTTCATTCCTTCAAATAATTTACTAAAAAGGAAAGATAGAATGAAGTGGAAGTCAACTCTTACAATCTAACACAAGAAAATATAATAAAGAAGTTGCTCTTGTACTGCCAATGGGAGTCTCCGAGAGAGCACTGATAGACCAGAGAAGAATATACTCTCCAACAATTACATTGATATAATCTTCTAAAGAATGCTCCACTCAAATACAACCTATCAACTTCTCACATCATCAACTTTTTCCTTTCATTCCGTATGGTTAAGAATTTGTCCTCCGCATCAGTAAAAATTTAGGTAAGACTAGCTTGCTCCTCATTTGCATATAGACTACCTTCTCCAATGTACAAAGATTGGCTTATAGGCAGTTCTTCCTATAATAGGAATTTTGTAGACTACCTTCTCCAATGTTCAAACACTTTAGGAAGCAGTAGCAATAAATAAAAAGTGCATCTAAAGAATGGATACATACCTTTACAGCTGACTCAGTACCGAGTTCCTTCAGATCATCAAATTTCATTACCTGAAACGACATTAATGAAGCACGCAGATCAGTTTTTGCAAGATTGAACAAATTTATCAATATAGAAGTCACTGTAACAACCAAAAAACAGCTACAATGGGAAAAAATCATGATAAGTTAAACTACATACAACAAGTGAAGATGCCAGGAGCTCATGAAACTAGCAGAAAATTATTTAAAATAAGAGACCATGTGGTACCTCATGCTTGTTAGAAAAATTAAAACTATTGGACTTGGACTATTGTTGAACAAACTTCGATGAGTGTAGATTGTGTTTTTCCAGATAATTTAATTGTATTATCAAATATACATAGAACCATAATGCTAAATCAATAAGTTCTACTTGAGGAAGAATACACGTTTCAAAAAAAAATTACATGAGGAAGAATACGGCTGATCAATTCAACATGAAGATATGTCCAAAATTAATGAACTAACCTCAGCACAAATAAATCCTCTTTCAAAATCAGTATGGATAGTCCCTGCAGCTTGAGGAGCTTTTGTTTGGCGTCTAATTTGCCAACACTTAACCTGAAAGAAGCAAATTATGCCAAAAAATATTATTAAATTAATGATGCAGCCAATGCTCTAATGTCAGACAAGGAAAAACTAAAGAAAAATTTGTTCATGTGAATCACTGCTGAAGTCCCAACCAAAGTTATCATACATCCAGAAAAGGAGCAGCATCCACATAGCTGGTGATCCTTATATACAGTGGCGTCGGCCACAATTTCATTACTCCTTCTACTGTTTTAGTTTTGAGGCTGTCTGTTGATCCTCTCAAAAAACTGTGGGTCAGACTTGGAGTTGAACATCAGGTGATCACAAAAGGGAAGCGTTCAAGATTGGCTCTGCAGCTAGGAGAGCTAGAAGTGATAATTGATGCATATGAGATGAATTTGGAAGGAGTAGATTAATTTCAGGCATGGTCAACAGTGTGGTTGGAAACTTTGGAGAATGTTATGATGAGTGGGAAGGGGATGGCTATGGTCTATATCCAGGATGGCCGTGCAATCAAAACTGAAAGTTAATGCTAATGCCAAGAAGGGGCAATTTGTAAGAGCCTCTGCAGCTCTAGAAAGCATTGAGGAGGTTGAGGCTAGGAAAATTGTATTTGTATAGAAGTATATTGCAATACTGTGCCTAAAGGATGTATATAGTATTTAACAATTGTTGGTAGAGTTTTTTATACTTGTTCACATTATTCTCAGCAGCAGAGAAACTGCTAAGTTTTTACAATTTGGTGAAGTATGATGCAAATACCACATAGCACATTTATAAAAATTTAAAAGACAACTTGTATCAGGATGAAAAGAGGCATGTAGATATGTTACCTCATCAGGTCCAGCTGTGAAAAAGTAAATGAGATTAATAGCTGCAAATCCAGTCTTAATTATTTTGGGAAGGGCACTGTTGAAGCAAAAAATAAAGCAATTAATTAGATATGAATTACATATTAACTCCGAAAATTTAATAAGCATACAAATCAGGATGAGCTCCTGATGTAATGAAAACGGCGTAAAAATAATAAAACTAGTAGCAAATAGCAAAAAAATCAGGATGAGCTCCTGATGTAGTTATCTTAATACATGATATAAAATGTTTTTCTTCTCATTTTGTTTAAATGAGGTCACGTCTGATTCACATCTCAAACATTTAATCAAAATTTCTCACTCAAACACTTAATAGCAGTAAGACAAATACTTTGGACAGACCTTTGAACTTTATTCTCTTCACAATACTTAGCCACTTCATCTGAAGGCAAATCTGCAAGATTCCTCTCTAAGACACCGCTGAAAGGAATAATTGATCCCCCACCATGCTCCTGGACCCTGGAGAACAGAGGTGTCTAATGTTAATTAAATTTGTTCTCTACAGTATAAAACACTGAACATTGAGAGAATAATAATAAGGAAAAACAGAAACTAAGGCGCAATAAGAAAGTAAGATAAAAGTAAACAATATTGCATAGGAAATAACATTATGTGACGGATTGGTTGAGAATTTATTCTGCTAGCGGGGCAGGGCACCCTGCTTCCATGGAAAATTAGTCTGAAATTATTATTCAAATTTCAAATAGAAACGCTACACTACTATAACCTATTATATCATTTCAACTTAACAACTTCAACAATAGAAATCCGTTATCATGCAGCCACAGAAAGTGGTGAAAAGAACAGGAAGAATAGACAATAGGGTGACTCTGTCCTAGGATTCTGATGGATAGAATTCAAACGGCAACATTGCGTGTAGATTCCTTCTTTAAAAGCATGTGAGATCAACTAGCATCCTACAGATTCTAGCTCTGGAAAAGAGAAGATCAGCTTGTTTGCACAAGCTGCTGATACAACAGTTACCTGAAGTGACTCATGCAGTCTGCATCCAACACTTACCTTCTTTTTTATGCCACTAAACCAAAGATCCTATACTTTTTTTTTATGCAAGAGGTAAAAAAAACAAAAAAAAAACAAGAAAAGGAAAAACACCCGAGGCAACTAAGCCCGAGCGAAACTAGTTACTATCCCATCCGCCAAGAGGAGGGGAGGAGGGGAACAAGATCATCCAGAGGCTCTGGGACTAAAGATGAAGTTTCTAGCCTCAAAGATCCTACACACACACATATATATACTGTGCAGTTTATTATTTATTTATTTTTCTTTTCCAATATACTACTTAAATATTGCAAATCAATAACTCTGTTGCAATGGTCAAAATTTTGAGAATTAATAATTTTACATGAAGGATATGTGAGTAAATTTATGTTAATAGTGTTATTTAGCACATGCAAAAAATGTAGGATGGGGTATATAAATTCAAGTATCAGAGGTATAGGCGTAAAGCCACTGGAAATGTGCAGATAACTTGAATACTTTGCGCCCATTTTTAGAATACTTCAGACTCACAGAGGTAGTCATGGAGCGAGACAAGGCCCAAATGGTTCATAGAAGAGAAAAGATTTAAAAATAAAAATAAAAAATAACTGCATACCATGCATGAATTTTGGGAAGAAACTTGTTCTTTTTTCTCTGGTAATCTTTTTCCGTCATGTTAACCTGTGAGTAAAATGTAAGTATCAAGAGATAGATGTTTCATATAAACAGATCTGTACATAACACTAAAGAACCATATGGTCTTCAATTTAACTCCTCACTAACTAGGGACATACTTACAAGGAAACATTTAGAGAAACATTGTGATGGACACAAAACAGAAACAGAGATGAGATAACTTCTGAAAAATCTAGAATACATGACCAGGATAACTAAACTAAGTATTTAGATAAACTTATATAACCGTCTGAACCCAAGCATGTCTGAAATGTGGACTTCACATACAAAAAGGAACATGTTAAATGTGAACGACAGGTTCAAAACCCAAATAATGTGAGAAATGAAAGAGTTACTAGACAAGATGTAATGGTCAAAAAAAAAAAGATATGCCAATATGGCTTCAAATGCCAATGATATGAATTATGAAATAATGAAAGCTTCATGTTTCATTTTCAACCAAATGATTATATATAATATGTATAATTTGGAGCCAACCACAATCAGCAATTACACCATCAATCTTCTATCCAAGTCATATATGGACCATATTTGAGAGTTGAGACATTCAAACAGTGCCTAAATGCCTAATTGTGTCCAAACATATAAAAAAGGGAGAAACCGCTGACACATATATCTAGCCATGTCCCGAAGTTAAATAACACTAATAACATCTTTAATTCCGATAAGTAAATGCACTAAAATGTGTTACGATCCCACATCAAAAAGAGGTATGGCCTAAGTCGACCTTATAAAGGCTTAAGCAATCCTCACCTCATGAGCAAGATTTTGGGGTTGAGTTAGGAATAACCCAAATTCAAGAAATGTATCAAAATTCAAAATACATAGATTACAAGTTATCTATCCTCATAAAATACATAAATAATGCATTAACTTAATGATGGTCTGAAAAAAAAAATTATTAAAGTCACACATGCACATGCACACTGATGGTTTTGTCGGATATGATGCTAAACGTAAAATCGCAAATAGAGAAAAAGCAAGTTAAGTAGAAGAGGAAGCCCTGATTAAAATATTATCAACATCATGTCCTATATACTACCATGCTTCCATTTTCAAGCACACTAATATGAACCTCAAGGTCATAAAAAGATTTTAAGAAACACTATTCGAGCAATTAAAGTAAGATGAAGTATTGTATCTGACATATTATCCAATACGCATTGCTAGCTCGTAAATATAAACAATAAGGAATTTTGCACTACAAAGACAAACAACTTTCCCAGTAGAAAGAAAGAAAGAAAAGAGAAAAATGTTACCAAGTATACAACAGGCTTGGCAGTTAGCAACTGAAAGGAATTTAAAATATCAGTATCAGCAGCTTTCCACTCCCCTAGGCGTACATCTTTTCCTTCCTCAATATATGCCTTGACCTGAAGTCATGAAGAATTGCCACCATAATTTTCATCAGGTATATATCAACACTTCTTTGTATGTAAAAACTTGAGCACATGAGAAGTGAAAAAGAATGTATCAGTTACAATTAAATGATAGCATCACAATTATGAAAGATTGCAAAGCATAAGATAATGGCAACCACAGTCACAAAGTTTCTATCATTATATGCTTTGTCATAAGCTAAAATAAGTTATCTTCATTGACGACAGTCTAATTTGACTATTTACATAATTACAAAAAAAATCAACCTGTACCATGGATGAAATAAAGAACAAATATATAGAATCAAAATTCTATATTGAATTGGAATTTTATTGGGGGAAATGAGTGGTTATGGCGATCAAAGGACATCAATGAGTGGTAAAAAATGCCAATGCCAATGCCAATGGCAGTGGAGAGGGTGTCGACAATGGAAATGATTGAAGGATGACAGCAGTGATGTAGTCAGAAGATACTAGCGACGGCAGAGGCCAATAGACCTACCAGCAATGGTGGTTTACGAATGCTGGCGAAGGCAATCATCAGAAGTTGATAGCTTTGTCTGTGGCACAATGCTGGGTCTCAGAAACAATAGTTGCCGAAATATGTCTACAGTAATGGTCTCTAGAATACATAAGCAACAAAGGCAACAGACAGTGAAACAAAATATTCATTTTAACTTTTATTTTTGATACTTGCAATTCAGACTTAGTGTCTTCGTTAAGATTTGGATGTATTACAAAATATAAACTTGTTATTTTTCAATTCCATGGAATTGGACTTAAATCAGAATTCCATTTCTTGTATATACTTCAGAGTTCAGACAAGATAATTGGAATTAAAAGGTCCCATTCCAATTCAAGGCTCAATTTCAAATTCAATTCCAATAAGCTAAACTCAAACCTTTTGACAACATTCAAGCTCGATTTTCAACTGCTTGTCGTTGCTCCTCTTCATGCTCTTTTCAACATCTTCTATCTTTCTTTCCATGAATTCAATATCCTAGAATGTCATGCAAAGGGCAAAGCTTAGCAGTTATACTACAGAATAAACAAAGCTCTGGCTAACAAGTATAAATTTAATATGTAGAAAAATAAGAAAATCATTAAAATGTAAAGAGAAAATGATAATGAACTTGGAGAATAGGGGGTCCTCCTTAGCGTAAAAAAACACACAGACAACAGTCACACAACAAAGAAAGAAGAAGCTATGGAGCAAAGGTACCCAATACCTCCACATCTCTGTTAAGAAAGCCTTTTAAAACTTAAAAGACAGTTAACTTTGCAACCAATCAATAAAAAATCACGTGTCATCAAACAAGAAAAATGGTTGGCTCAACAGCCATTTTTTATGATGAAAAAAAGTTGCGAGTTAAGCATACCTTGAGCCGTAATTCTTCAGTAATAGTCTCTAGATCCCTCACGGGGTCAACAGAATCATCTACATGGACAATATCTGAATCCTCAAAGGCACCTAACAAATAGCAAGGGGATATAGGTTAGTTACTCGCAAAACAGTTATACAATGTCATTAATTCATAATGCAAGTGTGGTGACAAAGAAGATTAGGGATCATCTTACGCAAAACATGAAAAATGCCATCCACGGCACGGATGTGAGATAAAAAACTATTGCCCAACCCTTGTCCCTGATGAGCACCTCGAACCAATCCAGCTATGTCATGGATTTCTAAGAAAGCTGAGACCTGACATACAACATCAGCAGACATGTCATAATACAGGACATAGAGACCAGTCCCATCCATAACAAACAGCTACCAAAGGGTAGAGTTTATGATAACGGATTAACAAGACAGTTCCAATTTACATGACCACCACAGATTCACCAAAAAAGTTGTGTGAGTTACATTACAATTACATACCTCACTTTTTGGCTTGAACAACTGACAAAGCCACTCAAAACGCTCGTCGGGGACATTGACACGTGCCTCGTTAGGCTCAATGGTGCAAAAAGGGAAGTTCTCAGCAGGTATTGCCATCTTGGTGAGAGTGTTGAAAAGGGTAGACTTTCCAACATTTGGCAAACCAACCTGAACCACAGAAGAACAATAACTAACATGAAAAAACCAGACAGAGAGAGTTTCATTTCATGAACTAAATCAAGTATCAAGTATTTAAGCAAACAAACAAAGAGCAACTAAATGCTTCCAATTCAGTTCCAGTGTACAATAATAGTTCTTATCTGACACTACTACATGTATAGACAATCAAAAGGGTGAAGATGAAGTTGAAAAAGCGAGAACCCATTTTTGCAATCGTAAAAGGGTAGCTGAAAGTAGAATCAAAATCGGAAATTGATGCGTCTATAGAGAGATGAGATGAGAGGAAGCTTACAATGCCAATCTTGAGGTGAGAAGAGAATCGACCGAGGATGGGTCTCTCAGCCGGAGCTTCCTTCGATTTGGCAGCTTTTGGAGGCATTTTCGGGGGCGAAGGGTTTCGATTCCGATGAAGAAGAAGGGGGTCTCAAAATCTGAAGCTCTGTTACTGTTGTCGTAGGGTTTTGGATTTTGTAGGAAGGGAACACTATTTCTTCCTGGTAAAAAATAATTATTATTTGGTGTAAAGAAATTAATTTTTATAGATTTTGAGAAAAACATAAACTAATTTGTGTTTGGTTCCTAGTGATGGTAATATAGATTTTATATTACAATTTAAAATTTAATGCTTAAAAAATGTATTAATGTTTTTAAATTATCTTTTTTTTTTCAAAAATATGAATTAACTTTTTATTATTTGGTTAAATATTCTTCCTGGTAAAAAATAATGATTATTTGGTTAAATATTCTTTTCGCCCTTGAATTATAGTGAAAATTTGGTTTCCGTCCCTCAATTAATTTTTTGATGGTTTATGTCCCTTTACGTTTGATTTTTGTCATTTAACCATGTTGACCACTGATGTGTGATGTGATGTCAGCCAGCGTGTAGGTGACTACTGACGTGGCGGTAAATTAGCCAGTTTAACCGGCTTTTTTTAATTACATGAAGGAAAAACCTATTTTTTATTTTAAATTTAATTCATAATTTTTACCTCAAATCAATTTGGCTTCTTCACAAACCTCCATATTCTTCTTCATCTTCTAAAGAGAAGAGGGAGACGTTCTTCATCTCCCAATTATGTCACCCGCACAACTCCATAAAATGCAACACAAATCAAACCGCAGAAGCAAGATGAAGATGAAGATCGATATAAAGACCCATAACCAAATCGGGAAGAATAAACGTGAGACTTTGAAGGGTTGTGCAAAGTGTAGAGCATATCCAAGCAAAAGCACAAGAATGCGCAATCAAAGTACTACAAATTTAAAAAGGTGTTTGTGACTTCTTACCATTGATTGTCTAATCGTGTTCTTGTGGTCATTTTCTCGCCTCGAGGAAAAGGCGGATAATATTTTTCATGTAATATTTCAATTCATTTTCCATTCCATTCATTTCACCTCCACCAATTTCCTTCCTCTTAAAATACTCCTAAAATAAGCATATTGTAGTCCTAAAATACGAAATGAATCATATGTTTTATGGCGTTCTTCACCCTTCTTATGACATTTACTTTGCTCCGATGTGTTCTTCACCTTCTAATTATAATGTCACTCCTGACTTCTATACCTCCATTAGTTATTGAAGTAACAACAATAGTAAAATCTTTGACCGGTCGGTGAGCATTAATAACAACATGCTCATATTTCCCATAATCAAGTCATTGAGATCGCGTCACATGGTTAACCTCCATACAGGAACACCTCGCATTATTCATTAGTAAATTATCAATTTTGTCTCTAATCTTGACATCCCTTTTTAACTTTTAGCTGGATAAGTTTTTGTGAAAAGAAGTCTCCAACTATTTTTTCCTTCACATTATATTTTGTCTATATAAGTTCAACCAACACAAAAAGTGTCTCTTATTTATTTCTTTATAATATAATTTTGGTGATTGTGTGCAACCTTTTTTTTATAAACCAAGATGTATTTCAACTCAAACACAAAGAGTGCTAGAACCCGAATATAAAAAAGAGTCTCAGAAGATAGAAGAAAAGGTAAAAGCTACGTAACAACGGCCGTTCCACAATAAAAACAAAAAAAATCCAATGATAAATATCACTATAGCTAACAAACCAGTAAAAAGCCAAGCAATTATGTGTGCAACTTAATACTTCTACATCAACTTAGTTATATTGTAAGAATATAAGTAAAAAGTGAAAAAGACCGATGTTATATTTGGATAGATGCCAACACGCACTTCTAACATTCAAATAAACGTAATTCTTGGATTGGTATAAAAGTCTATTACAGTCAAATAGTATGAGTACACTAAAAGTGGACACAAGTTTATAAATTCAGTTATTGCACACTCAACAAAGCCAAGCACAGCATTCAAAATTGACAATCAACTTTTTATTCACTGTTCACAGCCACAATTCATAGTTTCCCCCAATCTTCAGTTTGTGTACTAAACTTTTTACTAGTAACTTCTAGAGGCCAAACACATTCATGGTATAATCTGAGCAATTTATGCAGAAAAAAATAACCACTTCATAAGCTTATGAATTCCCATGCGGTTGTTGTATATACTTTGAAAAGTTCAGAGTGCATATAGAATTTTGAAGCATATGCTAGGAATACTATTAATTGCGCATGTTGATTTCAAAGGTTGGTTGATGAGGATATTCTGATAAGCTCTTGGGAAGAAATATCCCAGGAATACTATTAATTGCAGAACATGTCACAAATCTTGATATTTCATTTTTAGACAAGGTGTTCATAGATCATACATTCCTGATTCCACTACCGTGTATACAAGATCAGATACAAAAGAAACTGTAAGAGTAAACTCGAATTCAATAAAACAATAAAATGAATCTGTAAATGACATTAGCTATAAGGCAATGTTTCTCCAATGGTGTCCCTCCCTGATTAGAATTCAGAAATCATTGAACTCAAATTGCAGCTTTGACCCCTGCATGTTGTAGATTCAATTCTGTTTGAGATCTAAACCGACCTCTTCATCGTGACTTGAAGGCTCCTGCACCACCACTTCTAATCCTCCATCATCTTGTATACCTCTCAAAGCTTGACTACTAGAGAAAGAAGTTTCATTGCTCTTCAGGTTGAGCCAAGCTTCATGCAGCTGCAAGACATACTCCAAGTGCCATAACACCTCCCCCATGGTGGGGCGGCTCTTCCCGTCGTCAGCAAGACATTTCTCGGCGATCTCGGCAAACTTCGACAAGGATTCAGGGCAGTAACTTCCTTTGAGTCGTGCATCAATGATTGTGTCGAGTGATCTCTGCCGTTGCCATCTCATTGCCCATTCTGCAAGATTGATCTGATCTTTCGGCAAGGTGGGGTTTATCACAGCTCTAGCACAAACAGCTTCAAACAGCACAACCCCGAAAGAGTAAACATCAGATTTCTCAGTCAGTTGCTGTCTTCTGAAGTACTCCGGGTCGAGATAGCCGAAACTTCCTTTCACTGCAGTGCTAACATGGGTATGCTCAAATGCAGGTCCATCTTTTGACAAACCAAAATCGGCCATTTTGGCTACGAAATTCTCATCCAGCAATATATTGGTTGTCTTGACATCGCGGTGAATTATTCCGCGGTCAGCTCCGGTGTGAAGGTAGTGAAGTCCCCTCGCGGCACCAATGCATGCTTCTACGCGCTGCTTCCAAGTTAATGGAGGAAGATCACTCCCAAATAGATGACTTCTAAGCGTTCCATTGGCCATGTACTCATAAACCAAAATCATTTCATTTTTCTCTTCACAGAAACCGATCAAGGACACCAGATGCCTGTGCCTGAGTTTTGAGAGCATCTCAATTTCTGTCTCGAATTCAGCCAGACCTTGATCAGAATGAGGGTTGGCACGCTTAATCGCAGCTGGGATACCATCATCAATCTCACCCTTATACACCTTACCAAAGCCTCCAACTCCAATTACCAAACTCTCATCAAAATTATTTGTTGCAGCAATAATTTCCGCCAATGTAAACCGCTTGCCGGCTCTGGTTGAGGCGGCCGGTCCATATGACTTCTGAGTTCCTGCTGATCCCTTGGCACCCACAGTACTGTTTATCCCACCATACAGGAACAATGGTCTCCAACCTGGAGGGTTGTTTTTGGTATCTATTGATTCTTTCCTCCTGCGTTTGCAGAAACACAAAACAAGAACTATACCAGCAACTACAGCAATAGAAGCTAGACCTGCTCCTATTCCCACCCAAATTCTTGCTTTTGATTTGCCTACCAAATTGTCAGCTGAGTCAAATCTCTCCACATGGGCAAGATTACCATTTCGGCTAAGCTTGAAAATCTCAAGACCATTCAAGAGAGCATCAGTTCCTGCAGCACCAGCAGCTGTCTCAGGACCAAGCTGAACCCAAAGGTTGTCAATCCTCGACGACACGGTATCAAAATGATCCTGGTGATATGCTTTATTCATCCCTCCTGCTCGTACGAAGATATCAACATTACCCATAGCTGTCCTGTTGTTTATGTAGACCCTGAATATTCTCTCATTTGCCTTATCATAATCCAGCTCACAGAAATGTAACCGGACCAAATAATCAAAATCAGGATCTACTTCAAATTTCCATGACATGTTAAATCTTTTTTCCAGGACTTGAGTGTTGGACATAGCCCTTGCAGTTTCATACACAAGGAGAGGAGCCACTGAAGTGTCATTCATGGAAGCATATGTGATGTTAGAATGGTTCTTAATTGCTGAACCAGCATTTTCTGTGATCATGTAGCTAGAATCCACTTCCCAAGTTCTCCAAAGATCAGGATCCTGATCAGATTGAATCTCAGGGCCACCAACATTTAACCTGTACATAGTCTCCATCGCACGTCCATTCAAATTCAAATTTCCACCACCTCCACCAACTTTACTGACTGAGCCATCAAAAAGCTCACCTACAACCGGGACAATCTCGATGGCATTGATGAAGCCAAATGAGCCTCCAGTTGGAACAAACTCAATCACAAGCAAATCCACATTCACAGCCAGAATATACTCTTTAACCAAGAAGAATGAACTAGCATTCTTTCCAGAACTCTGCAAGTCCATGTTCTTGTGGGATATCATACCTGGAACATCAAACTCTGACAATAGTTTCAGACCATTGACCACAACACCAAATGAGGACTTATTTACATTGAAGTCCTCCCCAGTCTCAAAGGGGCAGAAATGGAACCTAACAAAGTAGTTTCCCTGAACTTCTTTCACTGTGTAATTTAGAGAAGCTGTGAAAATTCTGGCTGTTTTGTAGAGGGGATCATAGATTGAATTGCCACTTAATGTAGAAGTGGAAACAGCAACACCAGGGGAGCTTAGGGTAACATTGGTATTAGAGGCCATGTCCCCAACCCATCTCCTACCATCAACATTTACAGAAGAATTTGAACCACAGTTTATAAGAAGTGATTTTGGTTGAGCATCAGTAGTACTCACTGCCACCAGAATCAGCACAATCAAAAGCCCCTCCCCAGTGATCTTCCCCATTATGGCTCTTACCCCAATAAAAGAAGCAAGAAACCCCAAAAGAGCAATGAAGAAGGAAAATTCAACACAGACCCACAAAGTCAACACTGCTCAATCACATAAACAAAAAGGAATCAAATTTCAACAAGCCAGAAGAAGGTTCATGAACAAAGAGACATGAATCTATTCAGAAGCATCCATGAAAAAGCTGAGGCAATTTTCAACACCATGGGAGTTACAACAACAACAACAACAAAGAGTTGAAAAAGAAAACCCACCTCCAGCTTTAGCTGAAGCCCTTCAATCTCCAACAACCACACACACAGACAGAAATTCACAGATCTGAACTTGTGGCAATGCAGTATGATTGATTGACAAAGAAGACAACAACTTGGGTGGCCTGTGATAAGGAATCAAGAGAAAAATCAGAGATGTCACCCAAAATGGGCTCTTTCTGAATAAACAAACAAGGAAATCACAACAACATGGGTTGTGGTTGGAAACAGATGGGAAAATGTTTCATTTCATCACTGCTTGGTTTTGTTTCTTATTCAATAAGCCAAGAATCTTACACTATTAAATTGCTACTTTATCTTTATCGTTTCTTCTCCCTATTTAACTGTTACATGATAATTGGTAACAGTACCAAAATTTCTCTTTTCACATAAGCTCCAATTATAAATTAATTTTTTTATAAACATCCCGTACCCGTCACAATTTGAATGCCGTCAGATTCAGGATTTAATCACAGTTAAGGCTCATCATCTCTCCCCCAGAATATATTGTGTGAGAATCGAATTCAAGAGTTCTTCTCACACACTCAACCAGCGTTACCAACTGAACTACCCCTCTTGAGTAATTATAAACTAATTTTAGTCCTAAAAAGTGTTACACTCTTCTAAACTTTCATTAAATGAAAAAATAAACTTATTTTCTTATATAAGTTTTACTGTTTGGGGGTTTAATACAAAGGCACCCGAAGCCAATTCAAGTCAAGTGATCCATGTTTTCTTTTTTTAAGAATGTCTCATGTTGGAGTCGTGTAAATAGAGGAAGTGAAGAAGTTAATTTTACCTCAATGTAAATGTTCACCAATAGAATTTTGTTGAGTATAATAAAAAAGAAAAATTAATATGGAGGCAAGATGCTGCAGGAGACAAAGATGGATGGAGGTGGTTCCATGATTTGTGAGGTGGGTCACATGGCATTGTCTTTGTCAGACACATGATGAATTGAGGAGTGCAATTATTATATTCGTATTTCCCAAACTGACCCTGGTTTTTTAATATCTGCAAAGCTAACACATGTACTTTCTTGTCATATGCCATTTCCGTACTAAGGGTACCCTTTAAGGGTACTTGTATTTTTCCCTTACAAGTTGTGACAGTGCCATCACTCAGCGGTTGAATGGATTAGTTCAGTTTCACCTTGACCAGAATCAATGCTCCTGCATATTATCATATTTATTATTACCAACATATGCTTAAATTATTATCAAAATTAATATTCTAGTTTTTCATTTTGATAGCTTCAAAATTGTCATTAGCATCTAGGTACATTGGTTCAATGAACAGTTGCTCATTTTCAGATTTTCAGCTCCTTTAATTCATGTAATTGATGGTTGCCCTTATTACAAGACAAGGTTTTCATTAGTTTTAGTATTTTTTTTTTAAACATAATTTTTTATAAATTACGAAATAAAAAAAACAACGACTGATCCGTTTGTAATTTCAAAGACAATAAGTCAGTTTGGTAACATGTCAGCTGCATGTATTATTAAAGACACAATAGAAAACTAGTTAATTTATCATATTAATATGATATTTAATTTATATTTTCAAAATTAAAAAAAAAAATAGTATAAAGTTGTTTAGCAAAAAAATAGGATAATGTCTATCCAATACAAAGCACATATTCGACACAAACTCGACAAACATTATGAATATCCATGTATTATATACCACGGTGATATGGAAGGGCACAGTGCAATTATGAAACAAAATTATGTTGCCATTTTTACACCAAAAAATAAAAATGAGAACAGAAAAATACTACACAAACCAGTGATTTATGAAGCACATGTGTAATATAAACAAGTACTTGATGGTACCATTTGAATAACAAATTCCAGAATGCAAAAGAATACCACATGGTTGTGCCAATTACATAAAACTGTGAACAAGCCATCCAGAAACTCGTGACACAAATAACATACAAATTTGTATAGAAAATAACAATGCACTACAATGAGAGAAGGCAAGTTTGTGCTATAGCCAACCACACAGAAAGCATTCGTGTATGGCAAAAACGAAGGTGTGTTAGCAACTGCATATTTGAAAATCCTTCTAGAATTGATCCTAAAGTCATAATTCATTTTGGAGAGAAGATTATGAGTAGCTTTTGGATAGCAAAATTGAGTATGATGAAAAGGAAGAAATTGATCCAAACATGCCAAGTTGTTGATTCTATTTTGTTGCTGTTTTCGTCAAAATATGCTTTAGAACAAAAACCAGCAGCTACATCAGCCAGCTGCATGTAAATCATGAGCAACTGTACAACTCGTCACCTGTATGCATTAGAAGATTTAAACAAGACATGGATAAATTTGTACATACTCTCCCTTACTCTGCAGAGTTTAATAAAAAACAACATGGACTAAAACACTTTATTGCGCTGGTGTTGCCCATCTTCTGCAGAAACAGGCATGAAAAGAGAAACCCCCCAAAAAATTTGAAAGAGAAAATGCAACCACCAGAACTCTGACATTTCTGTATAGGCGAGGCTGATATAAAGCTGAAAATAATGAACCAATTTACACCATGATGGTGTTCCCTAAAAAGTTACTTGTGAAACTCCACATCCGATGGTTGGTCAAGTGCAGGATCCTGCAGATAATGATTTTCTTAACAATGCTTCTAGGTTTTACAAATCAAGAGCATGGAAAGATATAGTTTTCGTCAACAGGGTGTCTGTCAATTTACCTGGCCACAACATATGATTAAAAATGTTTTTTTATCTCTCCACTCAATTCTCTTCTTACAAGCTCCAGAATCTCGATAATCTGCAAAATCAATAGCTAATCATTGAAACAGTTTTATATTGACCTATGAAGATCAAGCAGTTCATAATATTTTATGCTTGAATATGAAATCATCTCAATAACCTTCTTTATGAAGAAAAGACTACTTATTCTGGATATATAGAAATTATAGAGAAAAATATACACTTTCATATGTCTTTGAAGATACACTTCACAAATTTAATTGAGCTTCATCAGTAGCTAGGTAATCAGACTGGGGCTTTGCTGAACAGTGGTGTTGAGTTAGTAAGCTAGCTGTACACAATTCTACTTGCACTATCACTCCAAAGTTGGTCTCCACAACTATCGTAATATTGGTATATTACACTAACAGGTAAAAACCATTATCTAATATCATAATTGATACATATAAATATAATCATGATTCAATCCATGGAATGAGGGATTCCCATATATGTTAGCAGCAAAAACTGAAAACGCCTTCAATTCCAGGTCTAATTCTACATAACTAGCAGTGCAATAGAAACTCAATCAGATCAAGTTAAAATGGTGAATTATTCAACTCTAGATACTAATTTCAGTGACTGTGAGATGGGTTTGTGATAGGAACTGGATATATTGAAGATAGAAAAGTAAAAGGTTGCCAAGTAATTGGAGACTCAGCCACTCTCCCTGAGTCCCCCGACCCCAAATGATCCAAAAGATAACAATACTCACCTAAACTCTCTTTTATAGGCAACATGCCTTACTCACTAACCCACCACTAATTAACCAACTCTCACGAACCGAGTGTGTCTAACAGTTTGCAATTGAAAATGCAGAAATGAATTCAGAAAAAGATACTAATGTTTAGCCACTTCTCTTATTAACTTTTCTTTTTCAATTTTTTTCTCCCCCATCATTTATGTTTTTTCACTCTTCTCATGCATTTGGACAATTCATCTATATACTAAATAACACAACTCTTCTCGTATCCCTTGTTTTTTACAAAATATCAACTCATATTCATATTAAATATGTACGCACATCGGATCTGTTTAGTTTGATAAAACATTTTCTATCTTCATTTCTTGTTTTAACTGATAGTTACAAAAATGATAGCTTAATTACACTTTATATTTTGTTTTAAAAATTATACAAAAAACAGCGGAAATAACAAATATGTGTCACTTTATAATAATAAGTAAAAAGAGGAAATGAAAACAAATTATTTCCTTAAACCAAACAGACTTCAAATTTTCACAAGAATAACACATTCTCTTTTATTTTAGCAAAAACTTTTATTTTAATCAAATTGGAAAATTACACTTGAGCACAATTCCAATGATATTTAATTCACATATTCATGTCTAACAAGAAGAGTGGTTTATTATGATAAAAGGAGCAATTTTTGAGCATTAAATCATACATGAATGGCTAAGAATAGAATTTAAATCGTAGGACTTTAACCATAAGTAATTTTGGGCATTGCTTAAGCATAATAAGGCATTGCTCAAGTCAAGATCCTCTGTACTTTTCTACATGGTATCAATTACTTAACTCTTGAGCATTAAACCTTGACTATTCATGTATATCTTAATAGTCAAGATTTGCTCTCATCCCAATAAAGTCAACTACTCTCCCTAGACATGATCTATGTCCACATACACCCATACACACACACGTGAAAAAAAAAAATTACTTTTTTTCTCACGATGGTCGTTAATGCCATTTAGCTCAAATTTGATTCCATTTACTAAATTCCATTCCAAAATCTACCAAACTGTGACTAAGAATGGCTATTTATTTCCAGCTCCTTCTGCTCCTACCCATTCCATGGAATTGTCACTTATGGACCAAATGTGCTGCCAATGTAAAAGAGACATATGCTATATTCTTAAAATAAGGCATTGCTCAAGATCCTTTGTACTTATCTACATGGTATCAATTGATAGGAGAAACAAACCCTAGTTTTCTGAATGCTAACCATTCTTACTTTGCTCACCTCCACCAGTGTCTGTCCTGGTATTCGCTAACTTCCTTGATTGAGTCTTTTTTTCTCCCACCCTACTGCAACTATTTTATGTCTTTCTCTTTTAGTTTCTAAGTTGAATAGAGGTTTTACTTAAATGCTGTTACATTATGAAGAGTAAAAATAACAAAAAGAAGGGTTCTTAAAGAGTGCATTGTTATCTGCTGCAAAGGAAAGCAAGCCAAAGAACACGAGTTCCAGTGATAGTAAATAAGAGGTCAAAAAGAGTATATTAAGCCCACAGAAAGGGAAGGATTCTTACCCCAGGGTAGTGCTGCAATATGGGTGAATAATGGTCAAGTGCGATATATATTTTTTCAAGGAGGGTAAGAAGAGCATCCACCTCATCCCCCAACAGATCAACCTGATATTACATGTACAGAACCAATTTAAGTAATTTAGATCAAACATAATATATAAGGCCGATTACTAGACTTTAGTATTAAAAACGGAAAACGAAAAATAATGTTGTCCCTGTGAAATTTAGATATCTTTTCAAGTTAAGTATTAAATAGTGCTTGTGGGCTCACAATGAATGAGTTGAGGTGGTAAGTAGTTTTGACCACTAAGGATGAGAAGTTGAGAACATGAGTTCATATCTCAAGTCTCAACTCTCAAGGCACCAGTTCTTATGAAGAGGTCGCATAACAATCTTGCTCACACAAAAAAATGAGAATTGGTTTACCCTTTGCTTATACTCTAATCTCAGTAGTATAACAATAGCAAAAAAAGGTACTGTAATGCAGATTACATACCTCTGCTTCAGCCTTTGCAAGATCAGAACATCTTGTTTCAAACCTTTGCTTATACTCCAATCCCATGGTTTTAAGTGCATTGGCTTTGGTATTGAGGCAACAGAACTCAGAACTCATGTTTTTAAGCCTGACAAGATGATTTCATACATGACTTGGTTCAGAACAGAATCACCACAAGAATTTGAAATTGAATTAAAAAATATGATTCAAAACTACTTGTTACATTTTAAGATATCAAATATAAGTCGGTTTCTTCCTGCAAAATTCTCGAGCTGGTATAAATTAACAAATATAAACATTTGGCAACTATCTATAATGCTCACATGACAACTGTTTCCCATACGTACAGTATATCTAGAGCTTGCAGAACAATATTAAGACATAGGATGAATATAATATGCAGCACATGCTAATAGCTTTTTATTTGCCTTAAAATAAAAATAACTAAGTTAATTCCCCAAATTATTCCTTCAAACAATAAGATGTTAATTATATTCAGATTAATCCAAAGGTAATCTTGCTCACTTGACGTACTTGCTGGTTTAAATTAGAAAAGAAGGACATTGACATGATTATTGCATACCTCAAACAATTTCTTGAAATATCTTTATTAACTCTAGCTTCAAAACCAGTAATCATGTTCAACAGTTTATGGATGAGATTAATGGTTAATTCCATCTGCTTCACGCTTTCCCTTTCTTTTGCCTCAAACAGTTTTAATGCATCTTGCTGCTTTTGGTTAGCAGCACAAAGTGCCCTTCTTTCTTCATCAATTACTCCAAGCTCATCCATTTTTTGTTCAAGACGTCGATGTAATAGGCGCATTTGCTCCTTATACTGTTGAATTTCCTTCATTGCTGCAACCAGCTCACCCTGAGTGACGTCCAACTCTTTACTGGTCTCTTCAATTAATTTATGTTGCTGAATTGTCTTAGCAGTCAAGCTGTTAACCTGATCAGATGCAAACTCCATCTTTTGTTTCTCCTGTACCAAAGCAGCAGCTGCTTCTTGTATTAACTTCTCCTTTTCTTCCACTGCTGATTTAGACCTAAGCATTTCAAATTCTAGTTTCTGTTTCTCAGCAGTTTCAAATTTTAACGCTTCATTTGCTTCCATCAATGCTTCTCTAAATACAATATGATTAATATCCAGTAGCCCCTGCATCATAGTTGACTCCATATCTCCTTCCTCAATTTCCAACCCAATCGAAGCTTGAGCAGTGTCAGCAGTTTCTTTCAATATCATTTCATATATTTCTTGCTCAAAACTATTCCTTAGGTGTGATTCTTCAGTGTTGTATCTAAATTCACTTAACATATCTGCTAAGAGACATTTATATACATCTTGAATAACCGCCACTTCAGCATGGGCACCCCCTACATCATCCTCAAGTTTCTGGATAGTTTGTAACCATTTTTTCTCAGTGAGTTGTTGCTGTGACAATTGTTCCACTGCATCAGAAAGTTGAGAAGATAGACTCTTAACCTCTTTCTTCTTATCTGATAGCATTTCCTTTATTTGATGATTCTCAGAGTGCAAGATATCCAATCTACCCTTTAAATTGCTAAAAGAGTCTATGTTTTCACTGAATTGGAGCATTTTCTCATTTACAACAAGGATATTATTGAGTTTTGAGATGACATCAGGGATTTTTTTCTTCAACAAATCCAAATCCTTGTCCTTCTTCGATGGAAAAGAAGAACCTCTTTCTTTCAAATTCAATATTTCCCGCCTAAGTCGAAAGTTTTCTTCAGTCTTTTCGTGCACTTGAGATTCATGGTTCCTCCTCAATTTAGTTATATAAGTAATCAATTCATCTTTAGACATTTGCTTTAGTAAGCTAGAATCCAAATTTTCAGGCCTGCTAATCTTTGAGTCCTCGTGTGTGCCATTTTCTTCCAGAGTTGAAGGCGGTAAATGATCTGTTGATAGCTTGACATGGAAATGATCAGCCTTCTTATTATGACACCATTCCTCAGTATTCTCCAAGGATCCATGAGAAATAAGCAGCCCAGCTTCAGAAAGAGATAGTATTTTGAAAATTGAATCCAATTCCTGACGCAAACTTGAGATCTCTTTATATTTGTTAACAAAGTTTCTACTTTCAAAGTCAGAATTGTCCCATAATTTCTGTTCGAATTCCTGCTGCAAACTCCAGAAACAATTGCTGATCACCATCCGTTCAATTTCTGAACGAAACTCCTGCTCCTCCTGCCACTCAGAAAGCGAGGCCTTTGATAACTGATCCGTACTTTCTATCCTTCTGCAAAAAGTGTCTATAGTATCTTTTAGACTTTCAAAAGTTTTATCTACATAAATCCATCTTTCTGGCACATTCTCCTGCAGAATACCACCTATACCTACCAAATCAGAACCTGAACTGAATCTTCTGATGGAACTAGGTCCTCTTACTTTATTTATTTCTTTCTTGAGCTGATTTAACTGCTCATGTACCACAATTTTAAGACCATCCACATACTCTATATTGTGCTCAACAACACCATCTGAAAAATGACATTTAGCAGCTTCACGGGGTTCATTACAACGCAGCGAAAACCGTGTCTTCACTTCATCTGAACCCACATGGCGACTATGCAGCATTTTCTTCAGCCCAACCACCTCCAAATCTTTCCGAGCAATTCTCTCAGCTGCTTGTTCCTCAACAGCATTAACCATACCCTTAATAACAGAGTCACTCACCATCCTAGAGATGACCAACCGCTCATCGATGTCAAGAAAAAAAGACTCCATCTCCTCAAGTAAATGATCCTCCTTACCATTATCATAATACCTTTCATCACCATCAATAACATCAAAACTCTCCATTATCAATTCCCTCCTTTTACAAACAACAACGAATCACCAGTTTCGGCCCATTCAAACACAAAGTCAATTCAAAACCCTCAAATCCAGCACACTGCCAAAATCAGCAAAATGTGAGAAATTGTTAGACATACCAAATAGAATTGCATAGCAAACTCACTACTCACTAGTCACTACCAGACTTGTTAATAGTGCGCCATAGCGCTATAGCGTAGCGCCCTGGGGTTAACCGCTACTCCACTATTCACCGCGCTCGAAATAGCGTTTTTCGGGCTTGTCACTACGCTACGCTATCCGCCATTAACAACCCTGGTCACTACTCACTACAATACATGTTTAGCATAGCTCATATTCAAATTAAACAAAAGGGTCTAAAATTCTAAACTTCACTGATGCCCTTTTACTAAAACCTCTCAAGTTCAATCCTTTACCTGTTTTCTGAGCCAAAAATGACCCAATAGCTGAAATTTGAAGCGGAAAATCAAGGTTCAGTGACTTTTAGCTGGAGCTGCGGTGCAGATTGAAAATCCCAAACGGCGAGACTACTGGTGCGAATAAATCGGCGGCGCGTTGAATTTGGAGAAATTGACGGTTGAAGAAGGTGGTGTGCGATGTGCAGTGTGGAATTCAGGTGGTGGTGGATTTTTAGGGTTTAACAGGAACAAGAGAAGAAGGTTTTGCAGCTACCAAAGGAAGAAAGAGAGATTTGGTGAGAGCGGGAGCATTTACAATACGAAGCATTGACTTGTGTTTTACATTTTCACCATATATATTATATTAGGTAGCTTCATTTTTGTACAATATAAAAGAAATGTTTGTTATCACAAAATAAAATAAAATAAAAACATTGGAACTTGGATAATTTTTTTTTTTTTGGATAAATTAAAAGTTTGGTCAGTTCAGCTTAGGTCTCCATCATATGACAAATTATACTTTTAGGACTTTCGACCACTTAACATTGTTCCTTTAAAAACCATTTTTTAATTGAATATAATTTTTTAACTATCTATTTAAATAAATAAATTTTCACATTGCATAGCTTCAAAAAGTACATTACATTAGAAATTTATGAAATATTAAAGTATTAATATAATAAAATATTATGATAAGCAGCTAGAATAAAACAAGGATTAATCTAAAAGATTCCCAGCATACCAATTGCCCCACATGATAATCAAAGCAATCATGGCAATCATCATGATTCATGATGGATGGGCTCTTTTGACTCCTTGACTTCTCTTTTAAGTAACCAATTTTCAAGAAATTGGATTAAAGTTTTCATATTGATTAATTACGATGGATAATATTTAGGGTTTATTTGTTTGCAGTTTTTAACCAGTTTTCAATTTTTAAAAGCTGAATTCATTTTCTATTTTTAGTTTTCCGATATTAGTTTATTAAATGTTGAAAAACATGAAAATTACAATCAAACAGACCCTAGTACTAGATTGATTTTTAACAAGTAATTTCATTTGAAAAAGATGAAAGTATAACCTACTGTTTATTCATTATGGATAAAAATTATTATAACAATATTTTGAAGATGCTCTAGTTTTTTATTATATAATAATGTGAACATAAAAATTAAATGACGTAAACGAAAAAAAAGTAAAAACATCGCAGCTTATTGCACAGGCAAAATAACAGTGGGGAATGGGGTAAATTTGGCTAAGTAGATGGTCAAATGTTTTTACCCATTTAGAAACCTCAAACCAAACATTTGATGTGCTACTCTTCGTGTGGACACTTCTATGAGCATAATACCACTTCTGTCTATGTGCATAAAACGAGTAAAACAATTAACAGTATGCTTCCATGGTATACTGCCATCTAAACCCAAATCAATCCTATTGAAATCAAGTAAGGCAGGCGTTTAGATCAAACTGATATTTGAAAGTACAGAAAGCAAAATGAGTTCTCAAAATTGTTCACTATAAGTACTCCCAATCTCAAGTTATAATCGAATATAAATTAAAAACATGGATCTCGCGCTAATACCAAAATATCTCATTCCATAGAAACAACGGCGTAATATCAAAGATGAAATAGCTATTACAGAACACCGAAAGTAAAATGACTCTAAAACTGAAACAGGATGTATCAACTCATTTCTTTTTTCCACCCTTGGCAGCATCAGAAGCCTTTGTCTGCAAAAACAACACATCCCAATTTAATTCAACAAACCCTAAATACAAGGTAAGAAACCATCAACTATTGTAAGCTTTGATTACCTTCTTCACTCCTCGGATTTTCTTAGCTCTGTTCTTTCTCTCCTTCAGTTGCTTCCTTGACTTTTCAACTTTAGTGTCAAGACCATTCTGGAATAGATACATATGTTAGTTTGCTCACACGAAACAATACAACCATGGCCAGCATAATGATATTATAAAAAGAAAGGTCAGATGACAAAATCACATGACAGGGGAATAAAAAATGACAAGATTGAGTTAGAAAAATGCATATCATTTAAAAAACAGAACAATGGTGGCTACCATTTCAAATCATAAAGCATTTCATCGTTTCTTCAGAAAATTAATGAAAAAACCTGATACTCAAACTGGGTTAAAATAATGTTTCAGAAACACTTAGTTGACATGCCTTGCAACAAAAAACTTAGATGCATGTTAGTTTGCTCATACAAAACAATACAACCATGGCCAGCATGAGCATATTATAAAAACAAAGGCAGATGACAAAAACACATGATAGGGGAGTAAAACATGACAAGATTGCTATACAAAAAATTGCAAGATATTAAATCATATCATTTAAAAAACAGAACAATGGCAGACACCATTTCAAGTCATAGAGCATTTCATGGTCTCTTCAGAAAAAACCTGATGCTTAAACTGGCTTAAAATAATGTTTCGGAAACCCAAGACTTGCAACAACAACAACAAAAATGAAGAGCTCAGGCTTGACAACAAGCAATATTAACATGCCCCAAAGAAGCACTATCATGTCATGCTGATCAAAACATACAACAAAATCTATAAAAGGGGCTTGTGCTAATTGTAAACTCACCCTGATAAGCCTGTACTTGGGCTCATACTTCTTAGCATTTTCAAGCGAATCATAGATCAACCCAAAGCCAGTGGATTTGCCACCTCCAAAATGTGTCCGGAATTTGAAGACAAACACAGTGTTAGGGTCCTTCACATCATACAGCCTTGCCAGCTTCTCCTTAAGCTCAGCCTTCATGACATAATACACAACATATATTAAAAACTAATTGATCACTTATTCAACTGCTACGTTAAGACACTATAAACTCCTGAATTCTTAAATTTTAACTGAATAAGGCCCCTTTTGGAAAAACAGCTTATTCATAAGCTATTTAAAAATAAATAAAAAATTTGAAAATAAGCTATATTTTCATTAAGCGCTTATGGCATAAGCTCTTTTTCATAAGCTATCTGAGTATCTTATAAAAATAAGCTAAAAACAGCTTATGGTAGACCATAAGCTGTTTGCATAAGCTCCTAAACACTTGCACTAATGCTATCAGATAAGCTTGAATAAACTCTCCGAAAGGGGCCTAAATGTATATTAAAATCAAACAAAAAACGAAAATACCTTTGAAACATTTGCCCTCCCTGGATGAAGAACATCAACAATCTGCAACACACGTAAACAGGGAAAAAATTTAGGTTATACGAATTTCCGGTACTGGCAATGCAATAACCCTAATCACCATCAAATTACATATGGCAGAAGATAATTAAGAGATCTAAATCATCAAATACAGCAAAAAACTACTTAAACATTGTTGATAGATCCAGAGATTATCATGAATCGGTAATCAAATTCAGCAAAAACCTTACATGATTCAAATAATATACACGATTTTCATGAAACAGTAGAAATTGTGGGAAATGGAAACTCACGAATTGCTTCCTGGAGAGGAGTCGGTTGGTCATGAACTTGCGGGTTCGGATGGTGACTGCTTTGTCCGCCATTTTCGAAGCTCGGTGAGGTCTCTGCAAGTGGCTCCGCTCCGCTTCTCAGACACTCACCACTCTCTTGCGCAGTCAGAAAGTGAAGTTCATATTGTGAAATTAGGGTTTCTATAAGGTTACACGGGCTGGGCTTAGAGTTTTGAATTATGGGTTGGGCTTATTATAACTTTGTCTATATTACAATATAACAAAACAAATATTTATATAAATGAAACTATGTATGCACTTCATTAGTCATATAAGTCAATGAGAGACTTCACACCCGGAACATCGGCAGCGCGGAGGTCATTGATCATGCTCATATCTTTGTTCATCATGGGACATATCTCAGAGCAATCTCGGTGACCAAACAATAAACCTGAGATAGGCTCTAATACCATGTCACAAACCACTTATCTCAAAAGCTTAAATTGTTGGGTAAACAACACATGAATGGTTATATTTCTAACAGATGTGAACCCCTCCCCCCCTTTTTGCGACATATCGCAGAAGAGAAAACCTTACTTGGAATATGACTTTTCATTAACAGGTGGTTGGTTCTTCTTAATTAAGGACTCAGATTCGAGTATTGTGAATGAAAAAAACTCTGTTGGAAGAGCTATGTTTCTTTTCAATGGTTTTCACCTGTAGTTTATGGCAGTTTACTATCCAGTTTGTGAAACATCTACAAACTGCAAGTGTCACAAAAAAAAAACACATGAGAGTGTTGATGTTAAGAGAAATGACTTGAAGAAGAATAATGAAATCTAGCACAAAAAATAGTATACTCACGTGAAACGCAAACTTTGACAACTTGCCTAATGAATTTGGGATAGGGCCAGTGAAACGGTTTAGGTACAAATGGTTGGAGGCTCGAATCTGAGGGCTACAAAGCAAGATGTAGAGGGTAGACTCGTCGGCGTTAACCCTGCTGCACAAGGATTTGCAATTTCAACTTGACCAAACCCTCTATCAAGAGGAACTATAATGGTACTAGAAATCAAGAGAGAAATATGTATTGCATGGCGATATAATTAAACTCCAAAAAAATTCATGCGCTTACAGTGGTGCGACGTAAGCGTAACCGGATCCATGCGTTATGTCTTCCCAATGGCAAGTGGTGTGATTCTGAGGTTGTCCTGCAAGATGAGGCGTTGAAGTTTTTCAAGGATATTTTTTTTTTGCTACTGAGCAAGTACAACCTGAGTTGTTGAGCTCGTTGGCTTGCCCAACCCTTGGGCCTCTAGCGGTGGCAGGTCTGTTGAGGCCGGTGAAAAAGGATAAGGTTTGGCACGCTCTTAGGACTATGGACTCTTTCAAGGCTCCTCGACCAGATGACTTTCAGGCAATTTTCTTTAAGTCCTATTGGCATATTGTGGGGGATGATTTGTGGCGGATGATTCATGAAGCTTTTATTTTCGACGACTTATTTATATAAAATTGTATAACTAAAATCATATGGAGTTTTTCTTTAGCTTATTTTTTTGGTTGCACAAAAGAATCCTCAAATGACATTTATGAGATTAATCTCTTTAGGGCTATAAAATTACCTTAAGTGGGTAGCTCTCTCCAACAAATCATTTCCCATACACACCGCTCAATGATCAAACTCTTGATTAAATACTTAAATATCTACCAAAACTCCGTTAGCTGTTCTTAAGTTTGATGCACCGACGATGTAAAGACTGGATGCTATAAGACAAAATATTCATGTGAATCAGTACATAGATTGGGGCCTTTCCTCGCATCACGTCTTTATCCACTTGTTCTCACTTGGAACTTCCTGCATGAATCACCAGCAAGGGATTTTTGGAAAAACCATAGTATCATAATCACACTCAAGAGTTATTCCGTACTCCTGCATGTACAGATTACAAAATTTCATCAACAAATTCAAAATAAAAGCTCGAGGACAACACAATCAGTCCTAGAGGGTATTGCCTAAGGCTTGCTCCATTTGGTGTTTTAGTAAGAGCTATCCCAATTTAAAGATGAACTTAAAGAAAAGCTATGGCTATGTTTGAATCCCGTTGTCACTAGTACAAAACAGACATAAGTTAACATTGGATTGACACATGGAGACAAAAAGAGAATAGAACTATACTTATGAATTGACATGAAAGTTTATGTTGCATGAAACTAATATCCAAACACACACTAAGCAGTTATGAACTTAATCCTGATTGATTGTAACAAAATTTCATGAACGTTTATGCTAGTCATATAAAAAAAGTCTTGTAGAAGGCATCTCTTCAAGCTACCCATTACATGATAATACATATTACATTAGTTACCACCATAATAACTAAATGTTGTAAATTTTGATTTAAGGTGATTTGTTAACATGATAAACAAGTTGAGCTTTTTAGTTATCCAAGTTTGGACATTGGACAAAAAGATACTTGTTCTGCGTCTTTCACAAGTGCTTCAGCGATCGATTTTCCAGTAATCCCATTATCGGCGAATGACTGCAATATTGTTTTTGCCTTAGAATCATTAGGAACAATCTCAACATCCAAGTATATTTGGAAAGCATAGCATGTAATCACAGCAAGGCGAGGAATGCCCCAGAGTATCTTTTGTTTTAGATTCTCCTGTTCGGATTTAAACAAATTTCAGATTTAAACAAATTTCAGAGAAAAATAAATGATATATAACGAAAATTGGATTTGTTTGCATTGCAACAATAAACTACTCACAAGTTTAATTTGTTTCGCTGCTTGTTTGCGAAGAAATCTCCAGGGCGATCTCCAGGACTCATCAAAATCGAATAGTGTTGCAATGTTGTTGAACTTAGCAGGAAATGGAAATGAAGATTCCTGCACGCAACACACACAACTAGCTTATCAGTTAGCTGTGCCAAACATAGCGAATATTTCAGAGGAGAATAAATGATACTATAAAATAAAAATGCAAAATCAAACAAGTACATTACTTACATCAGAATTATTTATGCTTAGATTATCAAATCTCGGTGTGATGTAATTGAACTGAGCAAGAAATGGAGCTTGGTTTCTTGTGGGAGCCTCCGACTGCTGCTCCAGATTCAGAAGAGTTTCTTGTGGTTTTCGAAGACTTTGGACTTGGATTTCCTTGCAGGGCTACTCACAATTATACGAGGCTTGGATTTCTTTGCAACGCTACTCACAATTCTAGGCTTGGATTTCTTTATACACGATGCAACACAAAATAAAATAATTTCAGAGAAAAGTAAATGAAACTATAAAAAAAAATGCAAAATCAAATTAACACATAACATTACTTACATGAGAATTATTTATTCTTAGATTATCAACTTTTGCTGTGATGTCGGTAAGATATAGAGATTCTGCAGCAAAATAAAAAAACGAAATTAGTTGAAAGATGATCGATGAAAATTGAGAGAGATTAAGATTACTGATTACACTACAACGAGAGAGAGACCTTCTTCTTTTTCTTGTTTTTGAGGATTTGCGAAGCTACTCCCTCGTCCATCCGTGGAAATGAATTTCACCCTAAGATCTTTTGTGTCACATATATATAGGGATGGCATAACCAATTCACATAATATAGCTTTTTTTTGCCAATGGGAAACAACACGGGTCACGGGCCCAATAGGGATGGCATAACCAATTCATATAATATAGCGATAGGCACTTACCTTTGATTTTGCAGAGTTTACCTACAAGAAACGTGACTAGATGAACCAAGATAGAAGAATGATCTCTAAAGCGCATGTAGCATGTTGCGACTGTAACAGAGAAGTTAGAAGGATGGGACCGAAAATGTGAAATAGGGACAGGGTTATAGTGGTAAAAAATCTAGGGTTTTTACTCTTATACTTGTAAGATAATTTCAATGGGTGATTTTCATTGATAAAATACATTGTATATATAGATACAATAGAGTTGACCTAGGCTAGTAATTACAGATAAATCTAAGCCTAATTACAAGAAAATCATAATGACATAATATTCTATCACACCCCCGCAGTCGAAGCGGGAGGTTCACTGACGCTGAGACTGGAGTGAAAGTCATCAAATAGAACCCGAGGAAGGCCTTTGGTGAAGATGTCTGCAATCTGGTGACGAGAGGGAACATGAAGGATACGTGCCTGACCACGGGCGACCTTCTCGCGAACAAAGTGAATGTCCATCTCAATGTGTTTAGTGCGCTGATGCTGGACAGGATTGCCGGATAGGTAGATGGCACTAACATTATCACAATAGACCAAAGTAGCCTGAGAAAGAGGAATGTGAAGCTCTAAAAGCAAGTTGCGTAGCCAACATGATTCAGAAACCACATTAGCGACGCCTCGGTACTCAGCCTCAGCACTAGATCGAGAAAGCGTGGGTTGTCTCTTGGACGACCAGGAAATGAGGTTGTCGCCGAGAAACACACAGTAGCCAGAAGTAGACCGACGAGTGTCGGGACATCCACCCCAATCTGCATCGGTGAATGAAATAAGCTTCTCGATAGGAGAAGGATAGAGATGCAAGCCAAACTGTAAGGTGCCCTGAACATAACGCAGGATGCGCTTCAGTGCTAGCATATGCTCGGTGCGGGGGGCATGCATGTGAAGGCACACCTGCTGAACAGCATAAGAGATGTCAGGACGGGTAAATGTGAGATACTGTAAAGCCCCGGCAAGACTCCGATATAAAGTAGGGTCATCACACGGAGTACCAGCAGAAGTACTGAGTTTCTGCTTGGTGTCAACTGGAGTGGCAGAAGGATTGCACGAGGTCATACCGGCCCGAGCAATAATGTCACGTGCATATGTACTCTGACTGAGAAAAAGTCCACCTGCATGTCTGGTGACAGCAATGCCCAAGAAATAACTCAACGGTCCCAGATCCTTCATAGCAAACTCAGAGGCAAGAAGAGCCATGATAGATTTGCGAAGGTCATGAGAAGAGCTGATGAGTATGATGTCATCAACATAAAGCAGGAGGTAAGCCATGTCAGAGCCGCGTCTGTAGATGAAAAGAGAGTGATCAGAGGTGCTATGCTGAAACCCAATGGTGGAGACATAATCTGCAAAACGCTGGTACCAAGCGCGAGGCGCTTGCTTCAACCCATAAAGAGATTTCCGCAGGCGACACACATAATTAGGATGAGTACGGTCACGAAAACCCAATGGCTGATGCATATAAACTGTCTCATGGAGATCACCATGGAGGAAGGCATTCTGAACATCTAGTTGGTGAATGGGCCAAGACCTGGAGAGGGCAATGGTGAGAACTGTGCGAATGGTCGTTGGTTTCACCACAGGACTGAAAGTCTCATCACAATCAACACCTGCA
This sequence comes from Lotus japonicus, assembly GCF_012489685.1. Lineage (NCBI taxonomy): Eukaryota > Viridiplantae > Streptophyta > Magnoliopsida > Fabales > Fabaceae > Lotus > Lotus japonicus. The sequence continues at coordinate 58,517,637 of NC_080046.1, read as the reverse complement.
ATCTGTGACCTGCCATCACCTACAAGACGAGCTTTATAACGCTCAAAACAACCATTAGCTTTCGTCTTATGACGAAAAATCCACATGCAGCAAATGATATTAACATCACGAGGACGAGGTACCAAATCCCAAGTATTATTTCTAATTAAAGCATCAAATTCAGACTGCATGGCAGATTTCCAATTTGGGTCAGACAGAGCTAGCTTCGGGTTTTTGGGAAGAGGTGAGATGGTGGGATCATCAATGGTGACAGAAAGGTTGAAGAGCTTTCTGGGTTTGTAGATACCTCGCATGCTGCGAGTGGCCATGGTACGGATAGGGGGTACAGGTAGAGTCGGCAAAGGTGGTGAAGGAGAGGATGGTAGGGAGTCAGAAGAGGAGGAAGAGGAGGGCGTATGGGGTGGGGGTGTGGTCACGGGAGAAGGGACTGCAGGAGTAGGGCTAGGCGCAGGTAAGGTGGATGGATGAGTCCATTGGTGAAGAAAAGAGGGATGTATAGTATCGGAGAAGCAGTCATATGTGGAGGGAGGAGGGGTAGGCATGGTGGCAAAGGGAAACTGAGTCTCATCAAAGATGACATGTCGGGAGATAATGATTTTTCTGTGCGACAAATCAAAACACTTATAACCTCTGTGATGAAGTGGGTACCCTAGGAAGACACACGGGGAGGAGCGGGGTTGTAATTTGTGAATGGTAGTGGAAGGAACTAAGGGGTAACAAAGACAACCAAAAACTCGCAGATGTGTGTAAGACGGGTCACGACGATACAGAAGTTGAGTGGGAGAGAAATTAGATAGAGCTTGTCGAGGAATGATATTAAGCAGATAGGTAGCCATTTGAAGGGCGTGATGCCAAAAAGACGGAGGAACAGACGCATGAGCGAGAAGAGTACGAATCATGTTGTTAATGGTTCGTATTTTGCGCTCCGCCTTACCATTTTGAGATGATGTATGCGGGCAGGAGAAGCGAAAAGTAAGACCATTAGCAGCACAATAAGCATGAAAGGATCTATTGTCAAATTCTCGCCCATTATCACATTGAAGACATTTTACAGATTGGGAAAAATGCGTGCGGATTTGATTTGACAGAGTGGTGAACATGTCAAAAACTTGGGATTTATTACTTAAAGGAAACGTCCACAAGAAATCTGTAAAATCATCCAAGAATAAAACGTAATACCGATGACCGGCAGAAGATAAAACTGGCGAAGTCCATAAATCACTGTGTAAAATGTCAAAAGGCATCACAGTAACATTATTAGAAGAAACAAATGGCAACCTAACATGTTTGCCAAACACACAAGACTCACAAACTGCCCTAGAATTCAAATGCTCATAACTAATGAACTTATGACTACGAAGAGACTGCAAAGCAGAAGAACTGGGATGACCAAGACGACTGTGCCAGAGACTCTGAGTTAGACCAGCAAATGGAAAGGACGGAGTGACTGGGTACAGGTCGCCAAGACTGTTACATCTCATGAGTGGAATCCCCGTCTGAAAATCATTAACCGAGAAGCCATATGGGTCAAAAGAAATAGAAACATTGTTATCAGTAGTAAGTTGTCGCACAGAAATCAAGTTTTTAACGATTTGTGGTGTGTGCAAGACATGGGAAAGGGTTAAAGGCTTGTGTTTTTGGGAGGTGGGTAGGGTGGTGTGTCCAGAACCCTGAATTGGAATACCCTGTCCGCTACCGACATACAGTTTCTGATTAAGATGACTCAAATTAGAATAAGACGTGAGATTACCTGGTGAAGCCGCCACATGAGAAGACGCTCCGGTGTCCATGTACCAAGTGTTGTCGGGAGGAGCAAGCGTCATAGTGTGCATGGCAGTGGCAATGTCAGTGGGCACTGGGGAGGCCGAAGCAGCATAAGCCTGAGGACGCTGGCCTAGAATTCCTGGTTGTCGGGGAGGCGCAGGGGGACGAGTCCACTGAGAGGTTGGGTATGGGCACGGAGGCACAGTCCATGGAGGCGAGGCCCATCCCCAATGTTGGTACGGGAAGTACTGTGGCTGAGGTGGCATCGGAGGAGAGGAGCCCTGAGAGGTGCCACTGCGGGATCCACCACCGTTGCCACGATTCCCACCACGACCCTTAGAATTGTGGGAACGAGAACGGTTGGAGGACCGACGATCAGAGCTCTGGGAGGAGACATCAGAGGCACGCGACTGAGTAGCAACATAGGCAGTAGGAGGCTCAACGGGCTTCATCTTAGCCAAACCTGCCTCCTCTAGGGTAAGCATGGAGCGAGCTTGATGAAAAGTGGGGAGCGGATTGCTCTGGCGGATCAATGTAGCAACGCCCTTGTAGGCATCAGTAAGACCAGAAATAAGCTGCAAGACGAGACGGTGATTGTTCACAGGAGCACCCACATCCCGGAGCTGGTCAGAAAGCGTCTTCAGACGCTGACAATAAGCAGAGACATTTGGAAAAGTCTCCATACGAACACCGGAGAATTCCTGCTCCAAAGCAACGGCACGCGCATTCTGATTGTCGTGGAAGATATCAGCCAAACGCTGCCAAGAGGCCAAAGCTGTGGAATTGATTTCCATGATTGTGGACATCAAGTCGAGGGAAATGGTGGAATAGATCCACTGCAGGACGATGGCATCCAAAGTAGCCCACTGATCATAGGTGGGGTCAGTGACAGCTGGCGGTGGTTTGGCTGTGGATGGAACAATATGATGTAGAACCCGATGAGAACGGGCATGAATGCGAAAAAGTTCGGCCCACGTGCCATAGCGATCAGTCTCCATATCAAGGACAAGAGGAATATGATTCCGAATGTTGGAAACAACAAGAGCAGGATGAAAATCCGGCTTTGCAAGAGTGGGAGTAGGTGGGGCAAGATCGGCCGTGGGAGGAGGAGTCGCATTGCTACCGTCATCGGAGGTGGAAGACATGTTGCTCTTTTTTTTTTCTTTTTTTTTTTTTTTTTTTTTTTTAAAGATCTTGGGCCTGGCTGGCGGTTGAACCGGGTCTGGGCGGTTCAACCATGTCGGTCGAACCGGGCTGAAGAAGCTGGAGCGAACCGGTTTGGAGTTGACCCACAGCTAGCGGGTCGGGTCAACTCGGTGCTGTGTGTGGCTGCAAGCCTGCAACACAGCAAACACGAAGGGGACAGGACCTGGAGGGGACCGACGGCGCGGGCTGCACTGGGTTGGGCGGCGGCGCGGCGGAGGAACGGTGGTTGAGCGGTGGACACGCGAGCTCGGGAGTGCGATGCGGAGGGAAGATCTGCACAGGGAGAGAGAGAGCTCGATAGTGAGGGAGAAACCCAGCACGCTTGGGCTCGCAGCGGTGGTGCGAGCGGCCGGCGGCGGCTCTGGAAGAGAGGAGCGGCGGCGGGCGGCGCGGGGGAGACAGCGGCTGACGGTGGGGAAGAAAAGAGAGGGAGGCAGCGGCTGCTATAGGGAAAGAAAGGAGAGAAAGAAATCAGATAAGGAAAATAAATTAGGTTAGGATCTTTTGTGCTCTTGATACCATGTAAGATAATTTCAATGGGTGATTTTCATTGATAAAATACATTGTATATATAGATACAATAGAGTTGACCTAGGCTAGTAATTACAGATAAATCTAAGCCTAATTACAGGAAAATCATAATGACATAATATTCTATCAATACTTAATGTTCAATTTATTTTACGTTGAAACTAAGCTGGCACAAAGGACAAAATGTTAGAGCTAACAAAAACATCAAACCCACCCCCACAAGGAAAAATTCCCCAAGATTAGGGCCTCAAATTAATGGGGCAATTTTCGCTGAGATCCTCATATACAGGTGAAAATTGTCATTCCTAATAACATAATGAAGTAAATATACAAGTCTTCGCATATGTGATGATGAAAATGTGGAATGCATAATCAGTGTCTTTCAACAACCGTCTTTTGCTGGCTTGCTGAAGTTATGTTGATTGGGTTGGAAGTTCATCATACCAATACTAAAATGAATACTCAAATATTGACCAATGAAGGTGATAGATGTATCTATTAGTTTGTTGCTTGACGAGAGGCCGTCCATGTGGATCACATAGTTAATTTGGCTCATGATGAGCAAAACAACCATAATGTGGATGTTCATGTCATTTTTTCAGAAGATGAGAACAAAGAAGATGAAGGTTTCATTCTCTATATACGGGGATTTCTAACAAACGTAGAGAGTGAATTTGACGCCGCTCATACTTACTTCTCCTACAACTCCAATTCCATCACCAACAGCGCTTAATGTTCATTTTGAACCACATGGTATGTACAATCAACTTATTTGTTAACATGCTACATTGACGAATAAGATATGGCTAATTTAAATTATTATTTTTTTCAAGTGTGCCAAATAACCCATTTTGGCAGAATTCTTCACATTATAGACATATTTATTGGGAATACTCGGATCAACAAACAGATTTTCATTGTTTGGATGTGCTTGTATCTTGGCACATAAGTGATGAATTACTTGTTGGCCTACATTCTGATAGCAAACATGTTGTTTAATATTGTGTGGTTGAATATTGTGTGGTTGAATACCAACAAAAATTTTTGACTCTACCGTGTCTGAATTCCACAGCAGCCTGTTCTTGGAAGCTTGGAGGATGAGGGCAATGTTGTGCACTGTGGCCTTGATATATTCAAAGGTTACTGTGCAAAGATTGTAGCTGAGACAAAACTTCCTTTTGTAATTGGTCTCTTCTTATTTTTCCCGTGGTAGTAAGTGGAAAAGGCTTCGTCCATTCAATAAACATCCTCGGTATCTTGAACCTGAAAGGAGATTCAAAACACATAATCACTATAAGCATGATACCTGAGTGCAATGCGAACGAATTTTCATCTCAACTAGTAAGAAAATTTTGTTCATCTTTTGCTCTTGAACTATGTGTCAACATCTCTTTGCAATGGTGTCAGCAAAATCCAAACATAACCTAGACGACTGCAACATGCCTACATGCTTAACAAACGTGAACTTTGGAGACATACCTGCTTAAATTATTTTCCATACAGTGTTGCTGGAGATTCAAGCTAGTTAGATGAAACTCTTCAATTGAATTAGAGTGCTCGATCCATTGCCAATTTTCTCTCAGTTGTATACAAGCTGCTACCATTTCTGTCAGATAAGCATCTGGGATTCCGACAATAACAACACTAGCAATGCCTGGATGTTCTAGTAGAATGGCCTCAACCTACTTCAGACAAATAGCATAATCACACTTCCTTGGATTATTAAATATCATAAACTAAGTAAAGACAAGAACTTGACATAATTAGAAATGTACACCCTAAGTAGAAATGTCTAGTGCTACATTAACATGATTATTTTGTTTTACTTTTGGGTTCCTTTTGAAGGACAAAACATTCTAATAAAGCAGCATATTCTCTTGGTCTCAATTCCTTCTTCATGATTAAGAGCATGTTTGCTTCCACATTTGGGAGCCATATAATCAAATCTTATTGACCAGAGTCACTTTTAGCAGGTTATACAGATATTTGGTGACTTAGAAAACTGATTTTAGTCGAAAAATCAATTATGCGGAGAAGCCATAGAGAGTAGCTTATCCAGTTGAAAATCAATTTGGGGTTTGATAACTGAATTTTGTAAACATTACCTTATAGTAATCACTTTTCCCATAATTGCATCAAACATAAACCACTTCACTATCAACTCAGTTTAAATCACTTTTACTGTAATCAATTCAATTCTATCCAAAATCAATTTTGACAACGCTGATTTAAATATCCACTAAGCAAACGGGTTCTATTGACACTTTTATTACCTCTTCAGGGTAAATGTTCTCCCCACCACTTTTGATACGGCCATTTGTTCGTCCAAGGAGCCACAAATTGCCAAAACAATCAATTGATCCAATGTCACCTGTGTCAAGCCAGACTTCATTCCTCTGGTTCAATGGGGTTGTGAGGATTTGTTCCCAATACCTGAGCATTAAATGTGGTCCTCTAGTTAAAATTTTTCCACTGTGACCAGAGGAATCTGCACATATTTTCAGTTCTACATGGGGTGCAGCCTTGCCAACACAAACCCCTTGTGGCTGGTGAATGACATCGGATCCCGTCTCACCAAATGTTTGAAGGGCCTGGCTTGTGGGTTTGTGAATTGGATCATGCAGTGTCAAGAATGTCAATGAAGAACATGCCTCTGTCATCCCTTTTGATAAATGAAAAATATTATAGACAATAAGATCATAATAGTGAACTTATGGACCTAAGGAAATTTAAAAAGGTCAAACTATAGTGGCCTTTATGTGTTGAGTAAACATAAAATGTAGAAGAAGGGCACTGGTTAAAGAATCAAAAGTGGAATTTTTTTTCTTGGAAAGTGTTCAAAGTTATGAATGCATTGAGTACTATAGCTTTCAACAACAAAAAAACTATTTTTTGATCCCTTAACCAGTGCCCTTAGCAGGACTCATGTAAAAAGGAAAAAGTGAGAGACTTGTGAGCTATTCATGGTCAAAAAATCAATATTTTAAAGAGAGAAAATGAAAGAAGCACATATTCTTCAATGTAGACTTAACAGTTATTTAGGTTTTATTTTTTCTTTTGTTAGGCTAATAGATTCCAATGATTGAGGTTTTCATTAAGTAGTGGCTTGTCTTAATATTCAAGTAAGGACTTCATGTTGACTTCTAATATTTGATTTTAGCATATAAGTTTTCTGCTACCATATTGGGTTAAGAGAGACCTACCATAAGCTGAAACGAGCTTAGCTTTATGGAAGAATATGCTACTGTCTTTGATTAGCTCAAGTGAGAGGCTTCCACCCCCATTAAGTATTTTCTTCACAGTATCTCCCCCTTTCCATGTTTCTTTGAGCCTAAAAATATCATACATTAAATCAAGACTTCAGAATAGTGGTAAAACAATATATTCCAATTTCCAAAACTCTGGTTCTTCTTTTTCACCTTTGGTGAGAAGATAACATGACATTTATTAGATTTATAAACACTTATTTGGCCATATCTCTCTAGTCAATGTGAGACTTCTCAACACACCTTTTCACGCCTAAGTTTGGACCATATACGGGTGGTCTCCAACAAACGGATCCATGATAGAAACTGATACCATATTGGAATTAAGGTTAGGCCTAACTCTACCCTAAAAGCTAGCTTAGAAGTGAGGGTTGCTAAACCATTTATAAACTCCTCTATTCAATGTGAGACATCTCAACAACATTTTTGTTACAGAAAAGGATAAATTTTTGCTCCTATTTGACACTGGAATATACCTTAATGTTGACATCAGACTGGCCATTATTGCAGGAACTGTGATAAAAGATGTCACTTTATATTGCTCTATGGCACCAACTGCTGATTTAGCATCAAACTTGGGCATCAATACATGGCATCCTCCAGCCATAAGCATGGCCATGGCTGATGACAAGCCACCAATATGGCATAATGGAGCAGTATGCAGATAGACCTGTTATGGAGCAAATGGAAAAACTATGAAGAACTAAATCATTACATAGCTTGATTTATCATGTAACTTGCGAGTATATAAAAACTTCTTAACAGTTGATATTGACAACCTCATGGGCTGATATAATGGTAACCTTTCATAACCAATAACATAAAATAGCATACATCATCCTCACTATACCCAACAATGGCAATCTTGGCTAGAGATTGTATGATCAAAGCTCCATGGCTTATGGTCACTCCCTTGGGCTTTCCTGTGGTTCCTAGAGTCAAGAACATAATACTTTCAGGAAATAAAAAAGGATATATTTTATTAGGTAAATTCCCTAGAGTAATATTTAAAGAATAGCACAATATAAAGCACATGTTTGAAAATTCTTCTACAATTGATTCTAAAGCTAGAATCAATTCTTAGGAGAAGTTTTTGGGTGCCACAATTGATTCTTAGAAAAAACAAACTGATCCAAATATGCTATAATACTAAAAAGTCTTGCCAATGGAGCTGACAGAGTACTCATCCAGTGAGTAAAATATCTATAGAAGTCCATTTGTTTGTCAAATTCCTACTTATCTGCAACTGCCTTGTAAACAGAAATTTTGGAACTTTTAATTGAATATTTATTTTCCTAGAACTAAAATCAAAATGGATATACAGATCAAACCGCAACCTCCCTCCAATCTTACTGCTCTTTTTCAATTAGGTATTCTTAAAATTAATTAGTGCCTCAAAAAGTTAATCAGCTCCATCCACTTATTCACAATTCATAAATAAAACAAGCTTTAAAGTAAAATTCCACTTAGTTCAAAAAGTTCGCAACTGTCTGATGGAACATGTATTGCATTGTGTTAGTTACTTTCATAAATCCTTATTTTCCTATAAATGGTTTAGAATCTTGAACCTGAGGTGAAGCATATTATAACAGCGCCTTCAGGTGCCCAGGAGTAATCAAATTCTAGAGGCTTTACATGATGCTTCTTAATCATTTCTGGAGTTAACCCTGAAAAACAGTAAGAGCAATAAGTTATGAACACTATTCAATCCCAAAAAACAAGGTTTCATCTATAATTGTCACACTGCTATACAAATATCCAGCAATGTTCCTACCATTCCACTTGTTTGTAAAATCCGGTGAAGGGGAATCCAACAAAACATGCCACCTCAGAGATGGGATATCATTTTGGTGGAGTTTTAAGTACCATGAGTAGGAACTCTCATCAATGACTAACAGCACTGGCTTCACTGCAGTCATTGCAAATCTTGCCTCCTCAAAACTCTGCAGGAGGAGAAAATTGATCTAAAGCATAACATTAAGAAATAGATTGTGTGAAAGCACACACAATCTTGATGAAATAAGAACAAAAAGTTAAATATAACCATGAAATGCCATAGTAATTAGCATGAACATTGTTTTATGAGAGAGCTTAGGGAAAAAAAACCATGTAAAAGACAATACTAAATTAAGCAGTGAAGCTCACAGCAAATTTACCCAGCGATAGTTGAGAGGAGCAGCTATTCCTCCAACAAATGCAATGGCTAATAACCACTCCACATACCAATCACTGTAAAAATGAATAAAATCAATCAATCTATCATTCATAAAATCATAGATGAATTAGCAATAAATGAAGTGTTAGTGCATGTTTGGAAACTCGCCAGAGTCAACTACATGGAGAAGTTTCTACGAGTAGCTTCTGAATTTCAGAATTGATTTTGGAAAAAGGAAAACAGAGAAATGCATGACAGAAGAAGGAACAAAGGGTACTTGTTGAAAGCAGAGATGGCGACTACATCACCAGGTGTGACTCCTAGCTGGAGAAGGCCTTGTGCAAGGGATGAAACTTCCTCCACCAATTGTTGCCCGGTCTTGCGGCGGTGACCGGCGATTGTCACCGGAAAATGTCGCCGGAAAGTTAGTAGTTGACTCAGACATTGGCAAATGTGAGGGCGGGAGTAGCTAGCCATTGAAAGTGGTGGTTTGAAGCTTTTGAGTGTTAGTGTTAGCTCAGACAATAAAAACCATGTCTTCGCTTTCTTATCTGCTTCAAACGCAAAAGGACAGCCACTTTGTCATGTGCTTATGATTAGTATCATATGTGTCAATTTTGTATTGGCTCTGCCATAATTTCTCTATCATTTTGGGCATGGTACCCTTCAAAATGAAAGAGTTATAGTTTAAATGATCAACTGAATACTGCTGAAATCCTCTCATTTTTAATGTTATTGGAGCAATACCCTCATTTTCTTATGATGTTTCTTGTATTCACAAGTTTTTTTGCGAATTATAAGGAATCTTGCGTGTTTTTTAGGCTTCTTTTAAGGTTGATAAATATTTGAATTCGCAATATTTTTTTTGCGAAGTGCTGCATGTATGGACATGACAGCTTCCTAGTCAGAGGTGACCGTGAAAGGTAGTGGGATTCGCAATAATTTCGGCGAATTGACAAAAGTTATATATTTGTTTCTCCACCAACATAAATTAAATGTATGGTTGCACCTTGGTATTGAAATATTTAACCAACTTGGAAGTCTCGGTTTCTATTCCAACACAAGGCATTTTATTTTAATTTACTCCATTATTATTTTCTTTTCTTATTTTTACAAAGAGTTTAACAATTTTATAAATTTTTTTCTCTAACCATGCTAGGGAATGCATAATTAATTTTTTATTATTATAAGAGATATTTAAGGGCATTGAATTGGTACACATAGCACATTCAAAAATTGTAAATAATCAATTTGTCAACGTTAATGCATTTATTTTTCTTTTTTGATTATGTGAATTTTATTTTTTTTAAGTTTCTTTTAGACACTTAATTTTAGAACTTATTCATTTTATTTATCAATCAAAAATAAAATAAAAGTTATAAGTATAAGATGTGGGAGAAAAATTAAAAATATTTTTTTTTAAAGAAACATCAAATTAATGTACATAAGTTCTCAAATAAGTATTTAAAGTATAGTGGAGAAAAAGAATTATAAAATTGTTAAACTCTGGTAAAAAAAAGGAAAAAAAATAGTGGAGCAAACAATTGTAATTGTGTTGTAAAAATGCCTTGATGTCCCGGGCTCGAATGCTGGCAATGGAAAAAGAAGAAGAAGCTGGAACAATTAAAAATTGCCACAATTAGGACTAGAACATTGGACCTCAAAGTTAAAGCAGGCATATGTCAACGGTCAACACCAATGAGCCTACATTCACTTCGGATAATGTATTGGAGAATTAAATATATAACGTGTGACAATTCGCAGCATTTATTCCATTACTTAGAGTCTTAGACTATCTTTAATGGTGTTGAAAGGGGGTGTTTAGTGTTGAAAGAGGTAAATAATGGTGTTGAATTGAAGTGTTGAAAGTTGAAAGGGGGAGGAGAGAGGAGTTGAAAAAATTCAACATAGTTGAAACCTGCGTGTGGGACCCAGTGGAGAGAGAGAGGGGCTGCAGATCAACACGTGGCTCCGTTTGATTGGTCCGGGCGATTTTCGTTTATCCTAATCTTTCCAACTCAATTATTTCATTCAAAAAAAAATTTAAAAAATATAATTTTTTTACCAAAATTCATGATTTTTTTTTCTCTATAAATAAAGACTTGGTTCGTTTGATTTGGACAGAGAAAAAAAAACCAAGTTTTCCATCATCTTATTCATCTTATTATCTTTCTATTATCCTCTTTGCTTTGAAATAAAATATATTATTGTGTGCTTAGTTTCTTTTCTTCCATTTGAAGTTAATAAAATAAAATAAATTATTGTGTATATTTAAAAAAAAATTGTTAAGTGTTTTAATTTAATTTACGTTAAAAAAATATTACGTTAATTTAATTTAATTTTAAAAAAAAATTAAATTAAATCGATAATATTTTTTTAATTTAATTTTTATCGAAAATTTTAATTTTATGAAATCATAAAAAGAAAAATATAAAATTAAATCAAAATATGAAATAAAAAAAGTGGTGGGGTAGGGGGTAGGGTGTTGAATGAAAAACCATTGGAGTGGGTAAAAGTTGAATGAAGTGTTGAACTGGAAAGAGAAGGTGATGTGGAGTGTTGGGAAGAGAAAAAGTGGAGTGTTGAGGGTGTTGAATGTTGAAACCATTGGAGATGGTATTATGTTTAAGAATATTTAACAATTGTTTACGCCAATGCCATTTAAAAAAAAAACAAATTATAGAATTCTTAAATGGTTAGGTAAAAAAAATTAGTATGGGAGCACATGTTATGAAAAGCCTTTATGGAGCCTGTGAAAAATTTAAAAGGGCAACTACCACTAGGACAACATTAACTTTGTTTTACGTTCAAAATAACATTAACTTTGTTTTAAACATCGAAGCATTAAATATATACTTTTTACATTTCTTGAGATTTTTCGCGAATTTCACATATATGTCACCATGTTTGCGGTACTGTAAGTGAAAAACGCGTAATTCACAAATAATGCGAATTCCACCTATGTCCAACATATCATCATAATTTCTAATCAAAAGGTGCTTGAATCTCACATTAGTTCCCAACTATTTTTGCCAATTGTGAGTACCCCATCCACATCAGCTCCAACGTGTACAAAACTACCTGTTTTGCAAATTAAATTTTTTTTCACCCTTTTTTGCTAATTATTCTTTTTTACATGAAAAAAAAAATTTGAATAGCCTCACTTTATACCGTTAGTGTCTTTTTTTTAGAGGATCATTAGTGTCTAGAAATGTTTTTTTTATATATATTTACCTGACCACATAATTCTTTTTTATATAAACCATATATGTATGTTGGGGAGACATATCACTACTAAAAAAGTGCAAATTAGTGACGGATTAAAGTTCGTAACTAATAGTTACGACTTTAGTGACGGATTTGGTAAAAATGTGACGGAATTAATTTTCAGATATTTAGTAACGAACTTAGTGACAGAAATTTCAATCACTAAATATTTCATCACTAATCCTCAAAAAGTAGGATACTGGGCACCACTTATATACATAAATGTGTGCGTGCGTTCTACGTGCGTGTGCGTGCTATACCGCTTACAGGTATGTGTTCATTGTGGTGTTTATCTTGAACTATTTATGTGTTTGTTAATTTAATTCTTTCGGTTTTCAAATTAATTTTATAAAGACTCAGTTTTTAGAGTTCGCTTTAGGCCTCAGTTATTGTAGTGAGTATTGGTTAAACTTAATATTTTTCCCTACAAAATAAAAAATTGTATTTGCTTATTTTTTTTAAGAAATGTTTCGTATGCTCAAGTTATATATTTCACTATTCCTTAACTCCAAATTAAACTTATATTTCATATGCTTATGTAATTACTACAAATGATCATAAGTCAGTTTGAGAAAGAAAGTGAGATTGTTGAGTACTGACGTGCGCTCTTGTGCATTATATCTGGCATGAAAGTCTGATGGTAATAAATGAAGATTGAGAAATAGTTATATAACGTTTTGAGAAGTGTACCTGTAAGAAATGGTTGACAGCCTTTCGAACCACATAAGGTTCATGAGGTGTTAACTGAATTTTGAGAAAAAGAAAAAGGAAGCAGCAACTAAGAAAAGGTGAAGTTACATATATAGAATTGATAAAGTGGAAGATTATTGGAGTTTCAGGCAAAGCTGGTAGGGTGGCTAATCTGTTATGGATCGCTGTAGTGGTGGTTATCCTTTATTAGTCATGCTATTAATTCACTTTATTAGTCATACTATTAATTCATTTTTCTGCTTTCTAAAAATTTAATTCATTTTTCTTACTTAACCTCTTCATCTTTCTTAGGCTCATAGCCTTATAATGCATCAGAAAGAATGTTGGAGGAAAGTAAGTGTGGTAAGAATGAAGATGATTTGCAAGAGGTGAGAAAGTGCTGATATGTCAGAAGTGGGTTACATATATAATGCTATATATAATCTAAGTTCTGAGCTGCTGCCAATGGAAGGTCTGATATGTGAAGAAGGTATTTGCTTTGCTCCATTGTTTTATCTTCCAGGCGTGGGATTTTATACTACAGGCAGGGTGGATACTTTTGTGATTTTCAATTGGAATTTCGTTGAAGGTGTTGTAGTATGGTTAATTTAGAACTAGTCCTTTATCTTACATACTGTTTGTAGTTTAGTCCTTGTCCATTGTTTATTTAATAGGCCTCTATGGAGATTACATTTACATTTTGACTCTAGAGTTGGTAAATCCTTTATTAGTCATGCTATTAATTCACTTTATTAGTCATACTATTAATTCATTTTTCTGCTTTCTAAAAAATTAATTCATTTTTCTTACTTAACCTCTTCATTTTTCTTACAAACTTAAGAACTAAGACTACTGCAGTAAATAGAAACTAGAAGCAAAGGCTAGGAAAAGCACAAGCAATCAGAATCTGCAGGTGCAGTCCACGCAAATATCTATAACCTACTACAAAAGTAAAACTCAAACTAAAAGGGAGAAGACTACTACATATATCAATATATAGCCTAAAGCTATTAGAGATAATACTTTGAGCACAGCAGTCCACGCATTCAATCAATCTCCACTCTATTTTTTCTAATTCAATCATGAATCATGACTCATTTGAAGTAAAGATGACATCCTCTTTACTGATAATAATTTCACTGTGAGATGTAAGTAAGTGCAGCGTACCCATCAATATTGAATAAGACTCACAGGCCAGATCAAGTTCTTCTGATATGCAATTTATTGGTAACAAAACCAGTTATTGAACAATAAGTGGAATAAAGAGTTCATAGTAGATTGTTGTTTCTAAAAAAAGGCTTTAAAAAAATTATATTGGAAAGTTTTAACAATTAATCAAACTTATAAACACATTCATTTTTTCGAGTGCAGTGACTAATCTCTTTGTCCGCCGTAAAAGACCTTTTTTGGCGTAGTAATGATTAATTTTTGTAGAAATTAGCATAATTTAGTCCTTTTTTGTTTTGTTTAATTATTTCCTTGTTTTTAAACAGAAAAAAGGGCTACATAAATTGAGTAACCAGTGTATCATACTATCACTTAGCATATTGTCATCAGCCACCATTTGTCGATGTTAATCTCTTTATCAAATTATCACACATAGCATATTAAAAAAATTGAAAATAATCAATTTGTCAATGTTAATGCATTTTATTTCTTTTTTGATTATGTGAATTATTTTTTGTAAGTTTCTTTTAGACACTTAATTTTAGAACTTATTCATTTTATTTATCAATCAACAATCTAAAATAAAATAAAAATTATAAATCTAAGATGTGGGAGAAAAATTAAAAATAAAATTTTATTTTTAAAGAAACATCAAATTAACAAATGTGTGCGTGCGTGCTACACCGCTTACAAGTATGTGTTCATTGTGGTATTTATCTTGAACTATTTATGTGTTTGTTAATTTGATTCTTTCGGTTTTCAAATTAATTTTATAAAGGCCCAATTTTTAGAGTTCGCTTTAGACCTCAATATTGGTTGAGACAGCCCTGAGTTGGAGATGGAACTTTATTTGGAGAACGGAGATGTTTGATTGGGAAAATTAGATCTCTTGAATTCACAAGTTTATTTGCAAATTATAAAGAAACTTGCGTGTTTTCGAGGCTTCTTTTAAGGTTGACAAATACTTGAATTCATAATATTTTTTTTGCGAATTGCTGCCTGTATGGACATGACAACTTCCTAATTAGAGACTGTAAGACCCAAGATTTTAAGCTTAGAATAAGTGGAAGAGATTTCCATTTACGATTAGGGTTGATGTAATGTGAAGGGAAACCTGAACGAAAGTTTATTAAATGAAATAAATTTATGAAGGAGAAAGTTTAGGAAAAGTCAAAGGATTACACCATGATCGATAAAAGTTATAGTACGATCGTTGTACGCTTAAACCTAGGTCAGAAACCCTAGTATATAGCTAATTTTCACTTTTAGGCACGACGGAAGTTAATTCCAAAAATCTTCAGAGAAATGTTAGAACTTCTCTTTTTTCCATATATCACAATCGTTTCGAGGCGAAACTCTAGGATCTACGAACGTCCGATTCCAATCATCGGAAGTTTGCCGAAACCGAATCCCTGGTATTTCAAAACCCTAGAATTTCTCGACAATGAAGACTTTATCTATTCAGAGCTTCAAATGAATATTCCACACGCGTACACCCATTTCTCTTGATGATTTCAATCTTTCTTCCGAAGGAAGTTTTCTATTCCGACATTCGATGCAAAAAGCAACTTATCGGGTAAAATAGTTTTACACCGACTATGCATCTGTTGCCAAAAATATAAGGAGACTTCATTTTAGTTTTGGAATTCTTTCGCCAAAACATATCTTAGAATTCATGAAGAATGACGCCGGAAAAATCAGATTCGCGAAACTTTCATTTCGCCGCGAATTTCCATCTTCTACATATAGCAAGAAAGGTGAGAAAATTTACAAGAACTCCTCCATTTCTCTCCCAAACCCGCGAGCTCCATTGAAGAGGAAGGAAGAAGAGTTTTTCTTCATCTCTTGCTTGATCGTCGATTAATCAGTTGCTGCTTCAAGGTTTCGAGGTATAGTCGCTAATCCTTACCTCTGATCGCTTTTTCCATAGCTTTTCTGTAGAGTTTTCTGAGCGGATAGTTTATGGGTTTTTGCAAAACTATCCTGAATCTTTCATTTCTGATTCTAAACCTCTTCTATATGTGCCCAAGATCACTTCTGCCGGATTAGATTTTCCGTTATGTCGCCGGATTTTCCGTTATGTCGCCGGAATCAATTTTAGCCTTAAATACCCATTTTTGGAGTTTTTGAGGTAAAGCTTCAACCTTTAGGCTAAAAACTATCGCCTTAGCTTAGTGTTAGTAGGATTAGTTGTCATAAACGTCGTTAGTAACGGCCCTGCAAAATTTGGTTTTGGGATTTCAGTTTTGAAATTTCTAAGTTAAAAATCATGACCAAAATACCCCTGCGACAGTTTTTGATCCGATAATTTTTCCGAGTTCAGAATACCCTTAGTTACGGCTAATGAAAGCATAGGAACCAAGTTTGATCGAAGAAAAATCGAGCCCCACAATTGTGAAAAGTGGCCGAGCCCTATAGGGGAGGAGGGGTAAAATTCCTTTTCTGAAAACTTGTCCTTTCGCGCTAGATTATCGTACCTCGGAGTATGAACTACTTCGTGTAACCTTAGTGAGCATTGATAGCTTAGTTTCCGATAGATTTTGATAGAATTCTGTGGTTTTACTTTAAAGGTTCTTTTGAAGAATTTCCTGAAGATCAAGGAGCTCATTGTGAAGGAACGTTTGAGGAGAACGCTGGAATAACTAGAGGTAAGGGCAACTTACCTTACTAGCTAATGCTTTAGGTGTCGACGCATTCGACTTGATTTACTGTTTATGCACTTGTTTGTGTATGATTGGGAAAATGTTTTCTGAGGCTTCGGCTGACAATGTAGATGATTCATCTACTGAATGTTTTTGGAGATTGACTTACATGCTATGTGCTATGTGGGTAATCTAGGATGTGTGGTGCATGCCTTATATGCTAAGTGCTATGTGGTTATTGCTTATTATGCTGATATATGACATGTTGATTGATGGTGCTGAGTTATTTATGCTTTAGCAATGAAATCTGAGTTTCTGAATAGTGAGAATAGCGGGCAGGTCATGCCGATTTTATTTTGAGAGTTTTGGGGAAAGTTTGATAGGACGAATGAGATTCGGGCCTTGTTATGGTGTTTTATGGATCGAGACATTCTCTGGAGTCATTTGGGGATTTGGAGATCCCGAGAACTTATAAGAATTGCGATAAGGCTAAAAGGATATTATTTTGTGAAGAAAACTCATAAGACCTTAAACAACCTCTAAATCTTTAAGTAATGATAATAATCTCGAAGGAAGCTTAGGAGTCGAATCTTAGTTTTGGAAAAACGAGAAGTGTCGTCGGATCCAAGTGTTGAGATATTGAGAGGTTTTGAGTATGTTGATACTCTTGTGCTCTGGGAGCAGTTGTGTTGTTGGGCTATCTGAGAGATAAGCCGGGAAACGGGTAGTTTCCGAGCATGTTGATGCTCTTTGCTCGTTGAGCAGTGTTGACCATCGGATAGAGATGAGTCGGATGATTCGAGGAATCATCATGAGTTAAGTTTATACCTTCGGGTACAGTTTATGCCTTCGGGTACAGTTTATACCTTCGGGTACAGTTTATGCCTTCGGGTACAGTTTATGCCTTCGGGTACAGTTTATACCTTCGGGTACAGTTTATACCTTCGGGTACAGTTTATGCCTTCGGGTACAGTTTATACCTTCGGGTACAGTTTATGCCTTCGGGTACAGTTTATACCTTCGGGTACAGTTTATGCCTTCGGGTACAGTTTATACCTTCGGGTACAGTTTATACCTTCGGGTACCGTTTATGCCTTCGGGTACAGTTTATACCTTCGGGTACAGTTTATACCTTCGGGTACCGTTTATGCCTTCGGGTACAGTTTATACCTTCGGGTACCGTTTATGCCTTCGGGTACAGTTTATGCCTTCGGGTACAGTTTATACCTTCGGGTACAGTTTATACCTTCGGGTAATTCGGACATCGACAGGGGATATGATCGACCGTGAGGTTAGGATCGACCTGTTGATTGTCGGGCATAGCGGAGGGAAAAGTCGACCCGCAGGGTTAGGACTGATCCGGCTATGTCAAGGTTGTAAGTGACACTCCGGGGTTATGGTCGACACAATGCCAGTGTTAGGACCAACTCAAACGTGCCCAGCCTATTCTTTCTGGAACCGTCAAGAGTGACGTTGCATTGACATATCATGCACTCTAATTGTATCGTTATGTGTTTTGATAAGTTGATGTTGATAAACATCGTTATGTGTTTTGATGAGTTGATGTTGATAAACATCGTTATGTGTTTTGATGAGTAGATGTTGATAGATATCGTTATGTGCTTTGATGATGGAATTGTACTAGAGATTTGATAACATGCTATGTTTAAACCTTAGGGTAGACAATGCAGAACTTATATGTATGTAGACAACATATATATATATATATATACCCCTTATACTTTATCTGGTGTATTGTATTCTCTATCCTATATTCCGTAAGTTGACCCTTGCACGTGCTACCTGTGTTTGGGGGGCTATGTATGCCCTTTTTGTCAGATGTCGTTGGTGGATTCTTCCGTGATTCCTCGTCGTTCGGGGAAGACCCGGAGCGAAATGACTACTATTGAGCCTTCGACGTGGACCCGGACTTCATGCATGACCAGATGGGAGTCGATGATGGAAGTATGGGGGATGGGTGATTAGAGTCTATTAAGGTTGGGTGTTAGTGTCCTAGCTCTGACTTATTCTTATTTTTGAGGGCTTGTGTTGCTGACACTTGACCTAACATTTTGGGATTGTACATTTTGCCTACGGGCGTTACACTTTTCTACTTTCCGTCACTGGAGGTTACTCGTGACGAGGTCGCTACTTACAGCGGGGAATGTTATATGTATTGTGTATTAGTTCTGTTACCTTTCGCATTTGGGTTTTATTTAATTCAGTTTTGTCTTAGTTATTATCAAAAAAAAAATATATTCACGTTTTTCCGCATTAAGTTTACTTTCGGTTACTAAAGTGACGCCACCGAAATCGGGGTGTTACAGAGACTTTCAAAAAAGAAAAAAAAAAACTTCCTAATTAGAGGTGGCAGTGACTGTTAGTGGGGTTCGCAATAATTTCTGCGAATTGAAAAAAGTTATATATTTGTTTCTCCGCCAACATAAATTAAATGTATGGTTGCACAGTGGTATTAAAATACTTAACCAACTTGGAAGTCTCAGGTTCTATTCCAACAGGCATCCATAATATATACATTCAGGGGTTTTTCTAGGTCCAATCATCGCCTACATGACATCTCATGATTGGCTAATTCCATTAAAAATCATACATGGCAATCATTCCTCCTTTCCTCTTAATGTACATCATTCTCCTTAACCTACACCCCTCTCTATTTAAACGCTTATGTAAGACTCTTATTCTTCATTCATCTCTCCATTATTTGGATTTCTCCTAAACCTACACTGTTCCTTCACCATCTCGTGCGTTTTTTGTTTTTAGCCTTCCTACATGGCTTCAAGATCTCCTTTCGTTGTTCTTCATGACTTTACAAAGGTATCTACTTTTTCTCAAATCAAATCAATTTTTCATGTCTTTGGTGTGTGTTATTGTAATCTAATCTCAATCCTTCAATATTCATGTTTTATTAACCCTAATATTGTTTTTAGCCTTGATACTTGAAGGATATATTATTATTATTGATCCCGTGAGTGTTCATAGCACAATTGAATTTCACCATCAAAATGGTGAATGCCGCTTGACTAATGGTTGGATAGGTCTACGATGGCTATACAACTTTGATACCCTAAACTGTTGGTTTCTTTTCAAAAAAATGGAAAATGTTAACATTTTTTATGTTTCAATTTGGAAAGAAGATTTTACTCAGATCAAGTATCGATGTCTCTCTATGGTTACACATGAACACGGCCTTGAGTTCTCGCGGGTTTTGGTCCCGGTCATTGATACTAGGGATCGTCCATATTTTTGGAAAAATAGATTTGGATCTCAAGTGGTTGTTTTTTACGAACGGAAACATCCACAGTTGGTACTGGCCCTCACTGCATGTCAATGTGCACAATACGAATTGGTTAGTTTAATTTTCGTATTCCTTTATTTTTTTAACTCCAATGTGTTTTATTATGATTTTTACAATTTCATAATTGTTTTCACATTTTTTTTTCAGCTATTACCTTCTCAGATCGTTCCATTCTTTTTAAGTTTTGGAACATCTCCGGTACAACTTCATACTGGTGTAATAGATGACATCCCCTGCAACTTGCTTTCGTCAAAACCTACTGATGCGCGTATAGGATCTGGTTGGAGAAAATTCTGTAAATTAATGAAAATTAGAGGGGGTGAATGAGTTTGTTTTAGGTTTGAAAGAATAGCAAATATAATTATTGAAGTTAAGGTGGTGTATGAAAATATTTAGTAAGTTGTTATTCATTCCAAAATTTAATCAGTTGTTGTTTTTTCTTGGGTATCTTTTCGTTGTTTTGTTTTTCTCAATCTAAATGAGAGGATTGTTCTCATGATTTACTTTATTTATCAAATAAAAACCAAGATTAATTGTTATTTTTTCATTATGGAATTGTTCTCATGATTTACTTTTTTTTCCTTTGTTTTACACGTACAATTTTTTCCTTGCCTTCATCACTAAAATCATAAAAGACATTAAATGCTTTATGAAATAAATGTTATTTTTGTTTTTTTTTTAATAAGGAAATTTAAAATAATTTAATAAATTTTAATGCATTGACTATTTATTTATGGAAAATATTCTCGAAATTAATTATTTATTTCCTTCCATTTCCTTATATAAACCACTTAATTATATTAATTTCCTTATTTAAAATCATAAAAGACATTAAATGCTTTATGAAATAAATGTTATTTTCGTTTTTTAAATAGGAAATTTAAAATAATTTAATAAATTTTAATGTATTGACTATTTATTTATGGAAAATATTCTCGAAATTAATTATTTATTTCCTTCAATTTCCTTGTATAAACCACTTAATTATATTAATTTCCTTATTTAAAATCATAAAAGATATTAAATGCTTTATGAAATAAATGCTATTTTCATTTTTTTTTAAATACGAAATTTAAAATAATTTAATAAATTTTAATGCATTGACTATTTATATATGGAAAATATTCTAAAAATTAATTATTTATTTCCTTCAATTTCCTTATATAAACCACTTAATTATATTAATTTCCTTATTTAAAATCATAAAATACATTAAATGTTTTATGAAACAAATGATATTTTCGTTTTTTTTTAAATAGGAAATTTAAAATGATTTAATAAATTTTAATGCATCGACTATTTATTTATGGAAAATATTCTCAAAATTAATTAATTATTTCCTTCAATTTCCTTATATAAACCACTTAATTATATTAATTTCCTTATTTAAAATCATAAAATACATTAAATGCTTTATGAAATAAATGCTATTTTCGTTTTTTTTTTTGACAACTTAAAATAAATAAATAAATTTCAATGCATTGACTATTCATTTAAGGAAAATATTTTCGAAATTAATTGTTTATTTCCTTCAATTTCCTTATACAAACCACTTAATTATATTAATTTCCTTATTTAAAATCATAAAAGACAATAAATGCTTTATAAAATAAATGCTATTTTCGTTTTTTAAAATAAGGAAATTTAAAATAATTAAATAAATTTTAATGCATTAACTATTTATTTATGGAAATTATTTTCTAAATTAATTATGTATTTCCTTCAATTTCCTTATATAAACCACTTAATTATATTAATTTCCTTATTTAAAATCATAAAAGACATCAATTTTTTTATGAAATAAATGCTATTTTCGTTTTTTTAATAAAGAAAATAAAAATAATTAAATAAAATTTAATGCATAGAATATTTATTTGAGGAAAATATTTACTAAATTAATTATTTATTTCCTTTAATTTCCTTATATAAACCACTTAATTATATGCATTTCCTTATTTAAAATCATAAAAGACATTAAATGTTTTATGGAATAAATGTTATTTTCGTTTTTTTTTCAAATAAGGAAATTTAAAATAATTAAATAAATTTTAATGCATTGACTATTTATTTAAGGAAAATATTTTCGAAATTAATTGTTTATTTCCTTCAATTTCCTTATATAAACCACTAAATTATATTAATTTCCTTATTTAAAATCATAAAAGACATTAAATGCTTTTTGAAATAAATGTTATTTTCATTTTTTTAAATAAAGAAATTTAAAATAATAAAATAAATTTTAATGCATTAACTATTTATTTGGGGAAAATATTTTCGAAATTAACTATTAAATTCCTTCAATTTCCTTATATAAACCACTTAATTATATTAATTTTCTTATTTAAAATCATAAAAGACATTAAAGAACTTTATTCATGCTTTTCAAAAAAAAAGGAACTTTATTCATGTGTAATTAATTTAAAATGGTGTTTATAATTGATCGTTATTTAATGTTAGTAAAAACATTAATGTTAGTCAACGAAATTACGTATACATTAAATTAATTTGATTTACAACATTCAAATTTTAGTCAATGATAGAAAACATTAATACCACTATTTAATGCTTTTAACATTCCTTAATTATTAGTCAATGAACAATAAAAACATTAGCTAAAAAAAATATGTTCCTTAAATATAAATGTATTTTACACACCTATTTGACTTTTTAAAAAAACATTAATGTTAGTCAATGATCAAAAAATTAATTTCGATTATCCTGTTACGTTTTAAGAAAAAAAAAACGATTTTAAATATCATTTTTAATGATTTAAATTCAAAATTATAAATACAATATAACTCCTTTATTCATGTGTAATTAATTTAAAATGATGTTTATTGTCATTTAATGTTATTAAATACATTACTGTTAGTCAATGAAATTACATATACGTTACATTAATTTGATTTACAAGATTCTAATTTTTGTCAATGATAAAAAACATTAATACACTTATTTAATGGTTTTAAAAATATTAATTATTAGTCAATACATAATACTCCCTCCGTTGCTATATAACTGACATTTTAAGGTTGTTGCACAAGTATTAAGAAATAATAATTAATGTTTTTGTTTTATTAAAAGTATTATTTAACTTTCTATTATACCCTTTATCTCTCTTATTAATTATAACATTTCAATCTTCCTACCACCAATAAATGAAGGGCACAATTGGTAAAGTATAATTAATGCTCTCTTGAACTTTGTAAAGTGACAGATAATTAGGAACAAAATTCAGCTAAAAATAGTTTCAGTGATTTAGGAACAGAGGGAGTACAGACATTGACAACAAATTTTCGTTCATTAAAAAGAAACGTATTTTCCACACCTATTTATTGTGTTTAAAATACATTAATGTTAGGCAATGATCATAACTTTAATTTCGAATATTCTTTAACGCTTTGAAAAAAGGTTTTAAAACTCAAATTTTAATGATTTTAATTCAAAATTATTAATACATATATACTGTTATATTCTTTTCGTTTTAAAAAACCGCGTTATTTCCTTTTTTATAAATATTACCCTTTTTAATACTCACGTTCATGTCCTTTTTTTATAAATATTACCATATTTAAAACCTTAGGGACGGTCTTTTAAAAACTTTAATTTTTATTCATTGATTATTTTTAGACTGTGCAAAAAAGAGTAAAAACTATATCCTATTCATTACAAAATAACAATTTTAATTATACTATTAATTTTTTACTACATTACTTCTTACTGTACTAATATTTACACGCAGCTACTAATTTTAAAATGAATAAATGATAAATTTCAAATTTTATGGGGTATTAAAAATCAACTTTGATGATTTTTTCAGGACTAAATATTGAAGATGATCAGTTACAAAATTTGTGTTTGGCTGAGATAGAGAAAATACTTCAAAGAAATGGCAAATCTCTAAAGGAACATAGTTGTCTGCCCTATCCAATTTTTCATGATGTGAAACAGT
The DNA here is from genome assembly GCF_012489685.1 of Lotus japonicus. Taxonomy (NCBI): domain Eukaryota; kingdom Viridiplantae; phylum Streptophyta; class Magnoliopsida; order Fabales; family Fabaceae; genus Lotus; species Lotus japonicus. Next base: position 58,493,681 of record NC_080046.1, on the reverse strand, counting down.
TTCAAAACAAGTTCATAGTAGATGAGCTTAATTACAACAAAAAAGAAATGACAAATAAACATGCATCCTATCTAACAAAGATGACAGCAGAACAGAAGGGTGTATATGACAACATAATACAATCAGTGTTGTCTGATAGTGGCAGATTTTTCTTTTAGTATGGATTAGGAGGAACTGGCAAAAATTTTGTCTGGAATACATTATCTGCAGCCATCCGTTCAATGGGTATGATTGTTATGAATGTTGCTTCAAGTGGTATAGCTTCTTTGTTGTTGCCAGGTCGTAGAACAGCACATTCCAGATTTTGCATTCCATTGCAAACCGATGAAACAACTACTTGCAACATCAAACAAGGTAGTTTAAGGGAAAATTTACTGATCTGTGCCAAGATCTTATGGGATGAAGCTCCTATGTTAAATAAGAATTGTTTTCAGGCACTTGATAGGACTTTGCGCGATATCATGAGACAAGAAGATGAAAGCAACATGGACAAACCATTTGGCGGTAAAGTTGTAGTTCTTGGTGGTGACTTCAGACAAATTCTTCCAGTCATTCCAAAAGGTGGAAGACAAGGCATTGTATCTGTTACAGTAAATTCTTCTGATCTTTTGAAATACTGTAAATCTTTAAAGCTCACTAAAAACATGAGATTACGCACAACAAGTTCACCAGAGCTTGCAACAGAAGATCTTTTGATTATGGTGATTTCGAATCAAATGAGCGTGGTGAATCAGATATTGAAATTCTTGAAGATCTTTTGATACAGGATAGTGAAAATCCACTTCTTGACCTGGTTGATTTTGCATATCCCAATTTGGTGCAGAACATGAAGACTGAGAAGTTTTTTGAAGAACGATGCATATTGTGTCCTACATTGGAATGTGTTGATAAGGTTAATTATTTTATGCTTGATTTACTACCAGGTAATACAACAGAGTACTTAATCTCAGATAGCACTTGAAAATCTGACGAGGACACTGAACTACAATCAGAGTGGTTTACTACATAATTCTTAAATGATATTACATGCTCAGGAATACCAAATCACAAAATTATATTGAAGGAAGGTGCTCTGATAATGCTATTAAGAAATACAGATCAAGCAACCGGTTTATGCAATGGAACGCGGCTAATAGTGGCTGATCTTGGAACAAATGTTATAAAGGTCACTGTAATAACATGAACCAACATTGGAGAAGACATTTTCATTCCAAGAATGGACATGGTTCCATCTGTCTCAGGTTACCCGTTTAAGTTTGAAAGACGTCAATTTCCGATCAGTCTATCCAAAATAATTCTGAATTTTATGAAATTTGTATGACGGTAAAATTTATGAGGCATCAAAAATTTATTGGTTTTCTTTATACGTTTTGCTTCTTTACTAATTGTCCAAAAATATTGTTGAACAATCGTATTTAAACATATTACACTACGAATTTAATAATAAATAAATAAATTAAAGGAGTGATTAAAAATCATAAATTCTCACATTATAAATTAATAAACGCATTTTGATGACTTTTTCCTACATTCACTTTTATTCCTTAAATAGTCACACACATTTATGTGTTTTAGTCATGCATTTAATGATTTTTTTCTGCATTAACTTCAAGTCAATAAATAATCAAGCGCATTTATGATATTTAGCATTTAAAAAATTAAAATTTAAATAAAGGTCTTTTTCAACCTTTAATGCGTAAAAAAATTATATTTATTAAAAAATACCAAATTTATTGCATTAATAACGTGATAAAGTACATTAAATTCAAAATAACAAAATAGTCTAACTGCCTTAATTACATTAAATTATTTTTAACGAATATTCCTTAAAAATATCTTTCCTTAAATAACTTTCCTTGATAAAGTACATTTTTTAAGGAATATTTTTAACAAATATTCCTTAAAACCGTTGACTGCTATTTAGGAAAATCGAATTAAAATACTTTTAAATTATAATTAAAAAAACAAAATTAATAACATTGATTTAATTTCAAAATTCATCCATCACAATTAAGTACATTAATTACATCGATTTATTTTTAAAAAGTCAAACAACAACTTAGTAATAATTCCTTAATTACAATTACTTGATTATATACATTAATTATACAAAATTATGTGCGTTAATTAAGTAAATAAAACCTACATACATAAATTAAAAATTCGGATCAAGTAAAAAATTGAATAACGCATTAAATTTTTTAAAAAACTCAACTTAGACTAATAAAAATTCAAGCTTCAACAAAAAATAATAATAAATCAAAACAAAATCAATTAGGAATCACATAAGAGCAATAAGTCTATATATATATATATATATATATATATATATATATATATGTATAAGTATATATGAAAAATTATACTAAGTATAACTCAATATATATATATATATATATATTGAGTATATAGAATGAGTATAGAATATATATATAAAGAAATTAAAAAAATGATTATAGGATCTGCTTTCTTTTTCATTTTGAATCAAAGGAAAGAAAGCGTGGAGCTGAAATAACTCACTTAGAATCCCTTTTAAAGGATTACGTGGTACGATTGAATCAAACAAGCCCTTATGGAATAAATATTCTGCCGCCTGTGAACCTTCGGGTAGGCCCACTAAAGGCACAAAAATAGAAGGTAAGTTTGTCATAAAATGGGTGCCTCGGTTTAATATTTGTACCTGTTATTTTGAATAAATTTTTGTTAATGGAAAAAGAATGATAGGAGAGAACTCTGCTAGGGCTCCTGTTATCCACCGAGAGAAAAGCCCTGGACGGCGGTCTCAGATATGGGAGCGGCGGAGGGAGGCAACATTAGGATCTTTTTCTGTTTTTGTGGATGGCTTGAGTGACGGTGTCACAAGGTCTAAGGTTGTGGCTATTTTTGCAAAAGCGGGTGGACTGAGACATGTTTATGTTCAGAATCGTAAGAAGGTTGGAAGGCGCTTGAGGTTTGGTTTTCTTCGATATAACACCAATGTAGAGGCTGAGAGTGCTATTCGAATGTACAATGGTCTGAGATTAGAAGGAGCTTATCTGGTTGTGAAGAAAGCAAAATACCAAGCAATCGAGAGGAATGATGAGGCACCTAAGCTTCAACAACATGCAAGAAAGAACTATGTAGTACGAGGGAAGGTATGGAGACCAAAAAGAAAGGGAGAAGAGATGGTGAGAACCCCTGGAGATGATGAAATAAACACCAACTTGATGTATTCTATGACGGAGGAGGAGAAGCTATGGCTCGAGAAATGCGCCTGTGTGACTATGTACAATGTTCAAACCATGGAAGTTGTTCATGATGGCCTCATTATGCAGGGATTAACGAACTTCAAGATGAAACATATGGGTGCGCGGGATGTTCTGCTTGAGTTTGAGTCTAGAGAGGACATGATCTTTACTTTGAAAGAAGCTTCAGGCGTCTTAGACTTGTTCTTCGAGTGGTACAATCCGTGCACAAGTATATCAGTGGGCAGATCCTTCTTGGTTTGGGTGAGGGTGTTGAAGGTCCCGTTAGGAGCATGGAACACTAGCTTTTTTGCGGCCATTGGAAAATGTTTTGGGAAGTTTTGTCTGTGTTGATGGGATAACATCGCGAAAGGAACGGTTGGATTTTGCTCGTGTTTTGGTGGATACCACAAATCCGTTAATAGAGCAGCAAACCATGGACGTCAAGGTGGACGGAAGTATGTGCCGAGTGCTGATTGAGAAGGAATTCTCAGTATATCACGACTGGACGGGGCTCAAGCAAGATTCGAAAGCGCCAGTTAAGACTCAATCAGACGCAGATCCAGAAGAGGCACTGTATGAGGATGGGGAGATGGCCAAGGACGGGGAACAACACAAGCAATGACGGATGCACGTATATCATTATGGGGGCAAATGCCCACACGAAAATTTTGACATAGTAGTAGTAATATATACTAATATATCTAGAATTTGACCTCATTGCCCCATAGATAGTATAACTTCTCTTCTTTTACAGTTTTAATTGCCCCCACTGCCCCACACATAATCCACATATATCTATAGTAAGTTTATTGATTGATAGATAAAGTTTGTTTCACACTTCATTTCCACTTGCAGTCATAACAGATAAGAAAAAATGAAGAAACAAGAGATATAAAAAAGGAAAGAAAAGAAATATAAGAGAAAAGAGTAGGTAAAAATTAAATGAAAAGAAAATGTAGATGTGAATGAATCAAGAAACAAAGCATATTGCAAATGCAAGACCAGGAGTTTCAAAGCATATTGTTTCAAAGCATATTGCAAATGCAAGACCAGGAGTAGTTCTGATTCAAGAAACAAAGTTAGGATCAGATAGAGAGAAAATGATTGATTCGTGGGCAAAAGCATTGGGGATGCAGTATTGTTTGGTCCCTGCAACGGGGTCGGCTGGTGGTCTGCTTAATCTCTGGCGCGAAAATGTTCTGGAGGTAATTCAGGTGATCACAGAAGAATCCCACTCGGCAAAGCCTCGGTTCTAGGGTGCTTCCAGGAAGCTCACAATATGAGACTACTTGTCGCCACCATCTCCGTCGATCGTATGAGTTTGCTTCAGGCGGACGCCGCTGATTTGATCAAAGACGCTTCGCTTAACGACTGGGTCAGCCTTCAGGTCTTGTGAGATGTCGGAGCTAAGATCCGGGTCATGCATTTCGATTCTCCTGGTGTTCAGGTAATCTGTCTGTCTCTCTCTCAATCTTCATCTTTTTCAAATTAGGTCTTTCAAATTTTGGCCAAAAGATTAACGATGTTGAATTATTCAACTGTACAGGTCTCTATGGATTGTGCTATAGTGATCAGTCCAAGAAAGCAATCTCTCACTTACAAGCAGTGTGAATTCGCTTGATTGTTTAGCTCTACGCACCTTATCAGGAGTGTGACGTGTCAGCTTTGCGAGGTTTATGTCTCCTCAAAGTAATGCCTTAATGTACCTTGCTTTTAGTATTTCTTTACTAGTACGTAAGAGGAGATGTAACCATATCCATATGAGTTGTATGAGTTTATTAAAAAATAAATTTTAATTTCAATTATAATTTAGTAAACTGTATACAACAATGAAGTGTATAAATCTGTTGTGAATATATGCTATGGCTATGGCTCTTTAATGGGCTCTAGTTTATATTTTTCATCTTTTGAAATTTCTTTCTAATTTTAATATGAAAATGTTTGTATGGTATAGAAATATTATTAAGCCCGTGGCAAACTGTCGGCATCCCTGGTTGGCATGGCCATTGTGTTGAAACAATACCATTATACCATTATGGCCAGGGTTAAAATGCTGGCAAGAGCTAGGAAGAAGGGTACAGAATAATACAATGAGGTATTTTACAATACCTTTCTTTTTTTTTTGAAAAAAGACGAAATAGTAATTTTTAATTGTTCATATATAATTTATTATACGAAACTTTCAAAATCAAAATAAGAAAGTACAATTGAAAGTTGAGAGTCCTTGTGGAATGTGGATGATGTTTCCATGTCCAGGTTACATAACTTATTTTTGTAGTTGACGGACTCTAGCCAATTTGTGCCACCTCCAGCCAATGGTTCTACAGGTTCCTTCGGGACCTCCATCTTCCGCCTTTGGGCTACCTCTTCTGAAGATTTATAATACAAGTCACAATCATGAAAGTATGTTTTTATGAAGCGTGCTAGAAGAACTACGTCACGCTAGCCTCTCACCATTAAGGCAAAACAAGCAATATTGAAATGTGCTTGCGAGATGGAGTTCTTCATAGGCGTATGGTTTTATTGGTGGTTTATATGTTGTTTTCACTGCTCTTTTGACAAGTTTACTATGTTAGCTATATATAACATGCTCGCTGGGATTGTATTGTGCATCCGTCTGAATTTTGTCTTCTTTTTTAGTATCGTTTGCCTTTACTTTTTACCTTAATCTCACATACATTTGTGAGTGAGATTTATAGTGCCTTTGGGCATAAGTGATCGTTTGATTATTGATGCCTTAGCGGCATTCAAGTCCTATTATTATATGAAGAAGAAGATCATAGTAAGAGAGACCATGGCACTTAAATTAAATACGTCTAATTCCAACGATAGAGTGGAGTTTGACAATGTCTTCCGGATAATTTGATCAATTTGATCATGAAGTGTGTCAGAATAATTACCTTTTTTATCATGAAGAACGAGTAACTTTATTCCAATTTTGTCCGTCTCGAGGTTGAGACAAGATGATAATATGAATATTTTTCACGGTCTATGGTTGAATAAGCTACTATTATAAACTCTATTATAGACTTTATGAAGATGCTTCCGAACAAAAAGTCAATCTTAACAAGTCACAACTCTCTTTAAAGTATATAAGAGGTTTATCTTACTATTATCTGAATTTTCTTTCGTTTATAATGAGTGGTAAAGATATATTAATGCTTTAACAACAAAAATAAAATAATCATAAAATGTAAAAAATCCCACATGACTTATTTAAAATGAGAACAACTTAAAAAACACATCTATCTATAATCTATCTATCTATCTATAATCTATAATCTATCTATCTATCTATAATCTATCTATCTATCTATCTATCTATAATCTATCTATCTATAATCCATAATCTATAATCTATATAAAAGCAGAGTTTCTGCGGTCTTGAGGGCAAAAAAGTCGTTCAACAATTTATTTATTCTAAAAACTATGGAAGTTGGGCATGGATATTTTGGTAAAAAAAACATTTTATTTCCCATAGATTCAATCTCAGCCGTTTGATTGACAAAGATTTGGGTTTTTAATTCCATCCGTTTCACTTTTCCATTCCATCTGAAACACATTTCATTTCACCTCTCTCGCGTTATTCTTCCGTTTCTTTTCTCACCCCTTTTTCATTCGGATCCTTCTCCTTCTCTGAAGCTCCATAACAAAAAAACATACGACTAAGATTCACCAGAGCAGAGCCGTGCGAGAGAGAGAGAGGGTCCAACCGAAGAGATGAGGTCGTGCGGCACTGGGTGAGACAGCGGAGGAGCTCCGATCTGGTGCGACCCGCCGCTGTTTCGACGGCAAAAGTTGGTGTGCTTGGTATGTAGAAAAAGGAATGAACGAACGAAATGGAAGATAGGAATGCTCACACCTGCGATGAAGATGGCGTTGCTGTGAACAGTCTGCAGAGAGGGTGCGAAATTGAATGAGTGTGCAGAGAGGGTGAGAAACGTGAAAGACATAAATCAAATTGGAAATTGGAGAGTTCCTATGGTTTTTTGTTTCGGACGGTGCGTTTTGTTTTCCCCCAATCTCTGCAATGTCCCTTCTCTTCCTTTTTCTCAGTTCTGTCGCTTATGGTGCAATTTCAGTTCTGTCGCTTATGTTACGGGCACCACTGCTTCCGCCTTGGATTTTTTGCTCCTCCACTGTTGTGCGCCTTGGCTGGGTTCATCTGTGTGTTAGGTTTATTTCTCTTTAACTTTTTGATTGTTCTTCTGTGATTATCTTCTTCCTCCTGATACATATTTTCCTTAGTTTAGGAGCCTTAGGTGGACTTCTCATTTCCGCGGTGAAGGTTCATTTGTTCATCTCAAATTTGTTTATTTGATTCATCTGAACTGTCACCCATGCTTGCATTTTGGGTTTGAATTGAATGGATGTTTTATGCTTTTGTGTTTTTCTATTTTTGGGGTTTACTCAAGCTATAAACACAATTCGTTAGCTGATGCATAAGTTTGAAGGAAGAAATAATATGACCTGCATGTTTGATGGATTCTTTTGTTTCAAAAATTTCGATTCAAATCCCTTAATGTCCTCAATCAACCATCCTTTTCTCCAAACATTTTATTTTTTCCGCATAGATCAACTCACACTGTTGCCTTGATTTTTCTCTTCGCATCTATTAATTTCTTTCATTTATAATTATGTGGCTATGTTGGCTGAAAATATGGTTTGATTCCTTCATAGCAAAGCCAAGCTCTCCCAGGTCTGACAATGACCGGAAGTGGAAGGAGTAAGGTATAGGGGTTTTTGCCCGATGATGGGAGGTAGTTGCATGATTGAAAATTTTCTTCAAATTTTCTGAAGCAGTCAAGTTCACTTCTTCCTGTATTGGTTAAATTCAAGTTTTTTCATTTTTAATTTTATCTTTCTTCCCAATTCAATTTCTTATTTATTCTTGAATTTATTTGAAATCTGATCATGTGTGTGGAACAGGCATATATGTTAAACAACTTCTTATATTCTCAGTTCAATTTTTTTAATTGTGATTGTTGTTTCTTTCTCCTTTAAAATTGGATTTCATGTGTTAGAAAACCTCACACTAATTCGAGTGATTATTTCTTTTCGTAGTGTGTTCTGTGACAGCAACGCAAGAGGTATCACCACAGCTTTTCCTGTTAAGTGCCTCTTCTGTAAGGTTTGTTGTTGCAGACCAAGCTTCCTTTACAGTTTACATTTCTGATGGCATCCATTGCTTCTTGATTTGTCATTACCTTGAATAATTTAATATACAGATGTAAGAAGTGCAAAAATATGGTCCATAAGGTGTGTGCATAGTTCATTATTTGTCAAATCTTACCTTCCATAACCCATCACTGGCTAATATAACAAACTCTGCATCATCATCTATCAGCTCCACTACCATATATATGGTTCTGAGCTCAAGTGTTTCTTTAGGCTCAAGTGTGGTTTTGAGCTCAGTTTCAACATATGCTCTCTTCACTACATCTCCAAGTTCAGTCCAAGAGTCAGGCTACATTATGAAAAAAGAAAGGTACTAATACCTGAGGTATAGTTTTCTGCATTATTAATTCATCTTCACTTCAATTCTTTTTCCTGCAAGCAACACACTCATTTCAAAAGTTTCACAGATGAAGACTCAACAAACACCAGCAATTTATCCACCCATGTTAGCTTCGGGACTATTTAAGCAAGGTACTAATAGCTCTACCCATATTTGTTGTTATTATAGTTTCAGTTTTCTAATTGCCATTTTCAAATTTTGGAAAGTATGAAAAAGTATAAGTTGAAATTGTCTAACACTGTTCTGTCATCTTCTATGTCTCTGTAGCATTTTGATTAACTACAATTGAATCACTTTTGCTGGTCCGGGGTTGACCAAGTTCAAGTCATGGCTATTTGGGCCTACGGTTTATTTGGTGTTGAACTATTCTCATTGTAGTGTGGTTCTAAATATGTCTCAGATTTTTTTATAATGGCAAAGTTGTGAAGTTCTAAATATCTTTCTCTATTAATTATATTCCCTTTCAGCTATATTTAAAGACTTGATAGTATCATTTTCATTTTTATCTTATTCTAGGAAACCCAGTCGAGAAAGTGACTTTGAATCTGCTACTATACAGAGACAAGCCAGCAGTCGCCATTGTCATGAAAGAAAAGAAAAGGGATGCTTCTAAGGTAACATGAACTTGCCACTTCTTTCAAGTACAGTTGTTTATTGTATTTCATATTGGCTTAGGATGTGCTATTATTGGTTCTCCATTTAAATAGACTCAAACTTTCAATCAAATAGAGGTACTCAAACTTTCAATTAAGAATGGGAAGAACATGTGAATTTCGCCTCTGCATTGGCTAGCAATTCATTCCAAGAATAGCTTCCTTCAACTACTCTCAGAACCGAGGGAAGTGGAACTATTATGCTCAAAACTACCAGCAATCCAATAGCACTTTCTCATGATGGTGCAAATACTAAAGGGTTCAAAGTTTGATAACATTTCTTTGCTTTTTTCTGTCCCTCTTTTCTTTTTAAGTTGGGAGCTAGGTCTATGTAAATCACATTCCTTTTTCATTGCAAATGAATTGCACCTGATGCAGATTTCAGTTTGGATTTCTATTTGTTAGTTAGCTTATGAAGGAAATATTCTTTGTCATTTGTATATTTATTTTCTAGCCAATTTTGCATATTTCTATCCCTCCTTCTTCAATATATAAGTTGCCTTTCATTATTTCTTAGTTTTTATTATTTATTTGTCTTGATGCTAAAGATAAGTTTTTATTCATTGTTTTTCTTTATCAAATAATGGCTGAATTAAAAGTTATGTGCACATGTAAATTAATTTTTTATTGGTAACATAAATAATGCATTTAAAAGTTAGTGGTGAACCTTTTTCAATTCCTTAGCTTATATTAATTGCTATTAAAAACGGCTAATGGTTGAAATTTGAAATAAAATTGTAACTGAAAGTCAAATGTTAATTAGCCTACTTAACTTTTGTTTTGAGTAAGTGAAAAAATAATTAAGATTCTAATAAATTTTATATGAATGTCATTAACATTCAAATTCCTCAATGAGTAGTTTTTTTTCCTATTTTATTATTTAGAACACAATCCCCATAAGTTCAATCATTATAATATTTATGAACTTAATATGATTGATATACCCCAGTGTATTATTAACGGATCACAATCCAAGAAAATGAAAATATCAGGTGCACTTTGAGTGGATCAGTCTCTCTAAATCCCAATCTAAATTTCAATCTTGGAAATATCGAGTGCATTTTTTTTAAATATTTATAGTTCATTTTTATTTTTTAAATTAAATTTTTGTTGTATTTTATTTTCTTCAATTCACAAATGAAATGAAATAGGATGTTAAGATTTTTTATTTTATAAATTATAATCTATATAATAATAGAAAGTATATGTGAAAGGTTTTTATGTCATTATTAGGCACTCCAAAGTTGGTTTTATTTGTAATATTTAATGTTATAACTTTTTTTTTCCGAAAACTGTAACTATGACACCCTTTCATATGGGTAAACTATACAGCAAATAATATGTAACTAATATGCTTTTTAAAGACATTTTTATCAATTTATTTAGTTTAATACCTTACATTTTGATTTAACAGTTTAAGACCTCCCATTAATGTCCAGCTGCTACATCCTTATTCTATTTTAAACAAGGTTATTATTATTTAGTTCATATCAGTTATGAAATTCAATATGACACATATAAATTAGTTTGGATTTACATAATTATTAATTGAATAATAACTAATAATAATATTAGTCTTTAGCAACCCTTTCTCCTACTCTAAATTTTTTAATTCACTACCCATTAAATTAGAAATTTAATATTAATTATAGAACTCCACACGTCATGGTGAATTATTTTGGATTTATATTAATATTAATATTAATCATTAACATTACATTTGAGATATGAATGCTTAAATAAATATTGAACTTCTTTCCGATGTACAAAAAAAATATTGAACTAACCCTTTCACCTTCACCAAATTTTGTTTTTACGATCATAATTAATATTAGCTACACACTCAATAATGAGGTTAATATCAGTTACAGAATTTCATAGGACTTCATAAGTTACTTAGGAGTAATTAAAATCCATAGGACTTCATAAGTTACTTAGGAGTAATTAAAATCATGATTAATATTTTTTTTGACAGCAAACAGAGCAATTCCTTCATTAACAAGAGAACCTAGACAAATCATGAGCAAACAGAGCAATTTTTTTTGAGTACACATTGTTGAATACAAAATGAAGTGACACCCACCCAAATCCTATCTTCATGAACCAAAGAGAACCTAGACAAATCATGAGCTACCATGTTTGCACTCCTACCTACATGATTAAAAGAGAAAGATTGAAAACAAACACACCAGATAATGAGGTTACTATCAGTTACAAAATTACATTAGAAGTGATAAATTATTTTGGTTTTATATTTTTTGCTAATCAATTCTATATTTGATAGTTTAATACTTTCCATCAATATCATGCTACATGCGTCTTCTATTTTTTTTGGTACATCGGAAAGATAAATTGCACCTGCCAGGAATCGAACCTGGATCTCCCCCTACCCAACCATATGTCCTCAGCTCCTACCACACATGCGTCTTCTATTTTAAATGGGTTTAAATAATAATTTAATATTAATATTAATCTTTAAATGGTAAAGAGAGTGATTTTTTTTTCAAGAGAAAAGATATCATGTATTGAGAGAACGGGGATTGAAATCCCAGGATACAATTGTATGAAGGTTTACAATTGTAGCATGACTTACAGAAGTAACTACAAAACATAAAAGCAAGGAACAAACCTACAAAACAAGAACTACAGTGGGGTACAAGCAAACATGGTTCAATCTCTCAGAGAGTGATTTTATTATTACGCATGATATCAATGAAAAGATTGAAAACATTCTCACCGTCCCTTTTCCTTCAACTATATAAACATTAAATTAAATGGTTTTTAATTGTATTAATTTTTTTATTATTTACCTCAAAAAAAAAATTAAATGGACTTATTATTATCTATAATCTATAATCTATCTATCTATCTATCTATAATCTATCTATCTATCTATAATCTTCTATAATATATATAAAAGCAAAGTTTTGCAGCCTTAAGGGCAAAAAAGTCCTTCAGCAATTTATTCCAATATCTATGAGAGCTGGGTATGGATATTTTTGTAAAAAGTCATTTTATTTCACTCAGGTTTGATCTCAGCCGTTCATTCATATCAATTTCATTCCTTCTTTCATTCAATAGATTTATTAAATTAGTGAAATGCTTTTCAGTTTCAAAACTGTAAACAGACGCTTCCCCTTTCACCTTACCTTCTACCTTTTCTCCTTCTCTCAGCCGTTTCTAGGTTTCAAGTCGTTTAAAACCTTCTCTCAGACACACTGCTTTTCCGTGTTTGCCACTGATTTCAGCACCTCCTCGACACCCTCCCTCGCCCTTCCACCGCTGTCTGGAAAACCTTCATCATGGGCTTCATCTGCGACCAGGTGTGTATTTCATCTCTGGTGGTGTTGTGCTGTTAATTTAGAAAGAAATTATCTGATTTCGTTTGTGATATGGTAGGATTCAGAACTGATATCGTTTCCCTTTTTTTCTCTGATCGTGATGGAGAAGATTGTTGAGGTTTGGCAATCAGGTTAGAACTAGATTGCTGAGGTTTGGCAATCAGGTTAGAACTGTTTCTTCTCTTCACTAATTCGTATAGCTTTTGCTACAAACGCTCTCTGTGTTTCTTTTCCCTTCGTACACTGGAACTCATACTGCATTTCTTCTACAGGTTTGAACGATGATGTTTTCTGCTCTTTGTCAATTCATTTTCATTTTTTCCGTTCAGAACCTATTTGATTAGGTCTTCAAGGGCTTCCTTCCGATGAGAACGACGATCTGCACCCAAAAGTTATGAATTGTCGTTTTGCTTACCCATAGAGAGAGGGAGAGTGGGCGATAGAGCGACGGTGGCAACAGTCCACCAAGGTATTATCCCTTCTTTCTCTGGATCCCGACATGTCATCTCACTTTCTGAATTACACTTTTATTTTTTCTTTGCATTTAATCATGCTTGCAGACTCTGCTCTCACCGAAGGACGCCGTGGTTTGCTTGATTTGGCTTTTATTTTCATATTTAAGATTAGGTATCATCTCAATGAACTTTAATAATTACCTTTATTCCTTTTCTTCTATATAAGTTTATATGCTTTTCCTTTCACTTGGCAGTATGACCCAATTGGCAACCAGCAAGAAGAATTAAGAAGAAGCACCTAACTTTGTGTAACCATGCTTCACCTATACCTCAATGGTGATTATCAAGGTAGTTCTCTATTTAATAAACACAAATTTTCTACAAAGCTATCCTTAATGTGTTACGACCAATTTTAATAAATTGTATTAACTGAAATTCCAACTGTAACATTATTTTTCAGCCTCTGCCATGTACTTTTGTTGAATGTTGATACATAAACTACTTCTAAAAGTTCCAAAGTGGGTATGGTCCCTCAATTGAAAGTTGAAAGTGCATCTCCTACCACGGGTTGTTCAGTGCACATTGTATAGTTCCTTGGCATGCAGCGATGAATTGCAAGGAATGCCTCAAGTCTGAAAGGAAAGGTGAAAAAGATTCAAATAGAAGTGGTTGTTCTTGCTTCCTCTCCTACCACGGGCTGTTCAGTTTCTGTATTTTGCTAAAGGTAACATGTAATAATTAATGAAAATATGAGTGGTTGTTCTTGCTTCCTCCATTTTCTCTTTACAGGTTGGATGCAACTTCTGCTACAACAGTGGGAAGGATTGAAGGCATGGACATATATGTGACAAACCTTAGTCCACATTAGACTTCACATGTATCATTGGAAGTCCTACCATTCAGAATTAGATTTTATTTTGAATTACTCAATTGCATTGAGGTGAGGAGATTTAAAGTTTTCTTTTGGTATGAGTTTCCAATTATTCTACACATCTTATCTCTCATGTAAATGAAAAGAAATAAAGTGTTGTTTGTAAGGATAGATTGTATGCTTTATAATAGGGATTTCAAAATAATTTAGTTGTAGTAGTTTATTTCAGCTTACTTTCATGTATTTAAGCAGAAACACCTGAGAATAGGATGGAGTAACTTTAGGGATCAAAAGCTATTTTCAAAAGTTCAAATTGATTCCACAAAAATTAGTTGTTTGCATTTGCAGACCAGGTTCCAAGTTGTTTTCCCAGCCTCCTTCCCCATAGGCATGCTAGCCATTTGCACATGTGCTTGGATTTTGTTTGTCTTTGAAAGGATGCTGCCATGGGAAGAAAAATCTCTTCCATTCCAGCATCGGGGTGGTAATGAGGATAATGGAGTTAAGTTAGTGAAACACATTTCTTTGTTGTGCTAAAAATGTATAACAATGAACAAGCATGGGGAAATTCTTATCTAATGCATGGAATGGACTTGGGAAACAAGAGTGCATATGAGCAAAACCAGGGACAACAGAGATTCAGTTTACATTCTCTAAGTAAAACCAGAGACACAACATAGATTCAGTTTGCATCTATCTATAAACTATATAAAGGAAGAGCTTTTCAGCCTAGAGGGTAAGTTTGTAATTCAATATCCTATTGCACTACAATTTAATTTCCTTTATGGGTATTTTGGTAAAGGTAAACATTATTTTCCAAAAGATGCAATCCCAGCCGTTCTTTTGATCTCTGTTGAGTTTTTGCTTGAAAAAACCCTTTGACTTTCATTCTTCACAATTGTATTCGTAACCGAGAAAATGTTTTGAGCTCTCAACACCTGCAGAACGTTTTGAGTCTCCTCATCTGCTTATCATCTTGGTTAAATAGGACTGGCTTCGTCGATTTCTCTTTCACCCTGTTTCCCCTAATTTTTTTGTCATTCCTTCACAGGTGATCACTTTCCATTTTTGTTGTTTCATCATTTTACATTTTCAATGTTTGAGCTCTCTTAATTTGATTATTTTGCATATATATAATCAAAACGTTGACTATGTGTATGATGCCTTCTAACAGTTTTGTTTGTACCCAAAAATGCTCCAATGTTCAATTTCTTATGGCATGTTTCAGTTTTCCTCAATGCCACAGAATAGCAGCAAGATGGTGCCCCGACGACCACAATTTCAGCTGCTTTAGCGGCTGCGTGACTGGTGCACTAACCTGGGATGCTACACAGCAATTAGGAGCATTCAATTTCTTATGCTTTCTTTTCTTCTCTTTGTTACCCAAGATTTACATGTTTAGCCAGATGAAGAATTTGTAAAACCTTTTGTTCATGTATTGTTATGTAGGAGGTTTGCTGCACAAATCACCATCTCAAATGAAATTGCGCTGAGGTACATCCTCTTTCTCTTTCTCATTTGGTGAAATTGAGGTACATATCCTTTACTATTAGACTAAAATATTGAGCAGCCATATTTTTAATATATAACCAAGAAAGGGTATGGAGATTATTCCATGTCCATATGTTATGATTATAGTGCCACTATCTTAGGAGAAAACTGAAACGCTGCATAGTGATTCAGATCATATGGTATTAGTTTATGTATCTGTTCTCTTTTTTTTTTTCCTTATATCTATTTTAATGTTTTATTTGTGATCATGATCCTTTTGAAGCAGTTGAATACATTGAGGATCTTCATTCTTTGTATTGGAAACTGGAGGTATCTGATTGTTATAATTTACTTCAATTGGGAAATTGATAAAAGTTTCAGGAGGGCATTGACTTCAAATGTGGGGGTAGTTTCACCAAATGAACGAGATTTAAGGAAAGGACATGGGGAGTGACACATATTGTTGCTATCTCTTAAATTTTCTTGGTCTAATGAATCTTTGTTAGTCGAACTGAGCTTATTTTCTCAAGCCTTAAGAGCAAGTTTTCTAAATCTGATGCTTATTAGATGTTTTTCCTTTGTTGACTACCCTTGCTTTTATATCCTAATTTTAACAGATACATTTATTTCATTTGTTATAAAAATTGATGTGTCTTGCTTGCTGAAATGAACTAATATAACACAGGAGAGTTCTTATTGCTTACTGATTAGAATGTGAAGATAAATTTAATAATATAGAAGTTATATTATGTCTTCAGGTTATTTCAGAGGAAAATCAACGCGCTATTGTAGTTAACTGGTGGTACTAATTTACAACACATAAGATGGATGAGAGCTGAGGTGCACTGACACTAATTTAGAGCACTGAAAAATACCTTATCTTTTGATAGCTTTTTTCGCTTTGTTGCTATGAAAATTTGAATATGATTAGTTGTAGTGCTTACCTGCTTGCTCACAATCAAAGTGTTTAATTGGGTTTTGTGATTGAATATGTTTTGGCCTTGAAGTGAGATGAGTTTTTCATATTCATAAGAATTGGGATGTGTGATGGTTTAAATGTTACATTTTCTCCTTTTTATGGTCGTGTAAAGCTGGGGATGGGGAGTGAGGAGTTGTATGGTAACATTGTGTCTCTGTATATTTATTTTTGTAGCAAACAGATGATATGAATGTACCTTAAAATGCTAGCATTTATTTGAGTGATTCAATGTTTCCGTTATCATGTACTCCTCCGTTTCAATGTAAGTGTCCACTTAGGAAAGATGCACACATATTAAGGAATGCAATTAATTTTGTTAACTTTTTAAAACATAATAATTGTTTTTCTATTTTACCCTTTAAAGTGTACTATAACTATTATCTCTCATTTATTCTTCTTATGGGGCATTATATGGAAAAACATCAATCAATGGTTGATTGGAATTTTAAGTAGACACCTCTTATGAAACACATATATTCTCTCTAAATGGACAGTTATTTTGAAACGGAGGGAGTACTATTGTAACTAAGTTGTTTATGAAAAGCCAAATCTTATTTACATAGGATATAATTTTTTGATCATAGGATTTTCAAATGTGTAAAAATGCATCTCTCTTAAAGAGGAAAATTAAATACACTTTAAGTCAATTAATGTGAGAATTTGGTCTGACCAAGGTATCTCCACAGCCGATAAAGGTATCCCCACAGCCGACAGTCGTGAGACCAACCCCTCGCCCCACAGTCAGCGCACTAAGTGGTAGGGGGCTGGCCAATGAGTTTTCTCTATTCGCAAGAGTTGGGATTCGAAGTTCGAACCATTAATGTGAGAATTTAAAGGATTGGTATTATGATAATGAAAAAAACTAAATTTAATTAAAAGGATTGCTTCCTTCTAATAACAAATTCATGGAAACATAACACACACATTCATGACCATAATGACAGTTAAAAAATCTCTCTTCCTTAATTAATAGAAAAAAACCTTTGGGTGCTGTCAACTAATTTTGTTTTTGTTTTTTTGAAAAGAACTAATTTTGTTATATGTGGTTAATTTGTGTTCATTGAAAAAATTAGTGGATAATATCAATTAGGAATACCAAAAAAATTTATACTGTCGGTGCATGATAAACTCTTTTATAATTTATAAACCACACAACACATTCATGCACATAATGACAACATAAAATTAAATTGTCTTCCATAAAAATAAATTAATGGAAAAAATCTTTGCACTACCATTATTTCAATTACATGTGATTAATATGTGTTTATTAAAAAATTAGTGGTTAATATGCGATTAATATTAGTTAGGAATTCCAACAAACATAATTAATTAGTTATGATTTATAAAATATATAAATCCGAAAAAATGAAAGTTGATTTTTTTTAAAGTAAATTTTTATTTTAATGCTGGAAATTTATTATTGTTGACTTCCAAATTAAAAAAGTATTTCTAAATGTTTAAATAAAAAGCATGAAGCGTAAAATGATTGTGCTGACATAATTCAAATTGATAAAAAAATTTGTTCAAAATGACTTACAAAATATAAAATTTATAAATAGAAAAAAATTAAATAATGCAGCATTTAGTAAAATAGGGGTAAAAACCACAAATAAATAAAATTATTGTGCTTTTACATATTTTTTGATACATCGGAACATTAACAAGAAAGAAAACAAAACTAACCATAATAGAAAGTCCCTCAGAAGAAGAACTTCAAGCTCAGGAGATGGAACTTGAACTAAAGTACAGGCAGATGTAGTAAGAGTATAAATTCACACAATAAACTTAAATGAAAATCCTCCCTTGCATCGCACGGGTCAAAGTACTAATTAATCAAGACAAAAATAATATTAATCTACCATTTAAAACAATAAGTAAAAAGATAAAAAACAAAACAACAACACAAAAAGAACAAAAACAAACATTTAATAAAAACAACAGATTTAACAAACAAAAAAAAAAACCACAAAACCCAAAAGTGAATATCCCCGTGCATCGCACGGGTAAAAAGTACTAGTTTAGTTCATATGAGTTAGGAACCCCATATGACACAAGTAATTAGTTTTGACTTCTAAAATTATTAATTAGTTATAACCATTTCACTAACTCTTTCTCATTCATATATAAACTGAGTTATTTGCATTGATTTTACAAAGACTCAAACTTTAAGTCATTTTACGGGCACATATAAGTGGGTGTATCATTTGTATAATTTACTTCTAGCCAATTTTGCATGTTTCTATCCCTCCTTCTTCAATAAAGAGTTGCCTTTCATTATTTCTTAGTTTTTATTATTTATTTATTGTCTTGATTTTTTTTTTTTGAAATTATTGTCTTGATGCTAAAGATAGGTTTTGATCTATTGTTTTTCTGTATCTAATAATGGTTGAATTATTAAAAAAAATTATGTCCACATGTAAAATAATTTTTTATCGGTAACAAAAAAAATTCATTTAAAAGTTGGTGGTTTAAAAAAATTAATGTTTTTATTAATCTTTAAAAAGTTAATATCATTGATGAATTTTTATAGCCATAGGACATGATAAAATATTTCGAATTTATAAAATATATAAATATTAAATTAAGGATAAGATGCATATTGTGATTATGATTTTAGTAAGCCATTTAATTAAATTATACTAATGAGAATTTTATTATGATTTTATTTTCACAAAATTAGTTACAGAAAAAATAGTTTTCACTGCGAACTTGGGTTGACACAAATGGTCATAGGTTTTGAGTTTAACTCTCATCTTCACATAGGTCGAGGGATTGAATCTCCATGCGTCTAATAAAATCTCAATTTGTGGGCAACCCTCATCGGGGAGATTCCCAATGCCCCTACCCTAGAGTAAACCTCGGTTGGCCTTCCCAACATGCCGCTAGCGGCATGCAATGACGGATGCACGTATATCATTATGGGGGCAAATGCCCACACGAAAAATTTTGACATAGTAGTAGTAATATATACTAATATATCTAGAATTTGACCTCATTGCCCATAGATAGTATAACTTCTCTTCTTTTACAGTTTTAATTGCCCCCACTGCCCCACACATAATCCACATATATCTATAGTAAGTTAATTGATTGATAGATAAAGTTTGTTTCACACTTCATTTCCACTTGCAGTCATAACAGATAAGAAAAAATGAAGAAACAAGAGATATAAAAAGGGAAAGAAAAGAAATATAAGAGAAAAGAGTAGGTAAAAATTAAATGAAAAGAAAATGTAGATGTGAATGAATCAAAATTGTTTTGCTTCTAATCTTACTAGAATTCTAATAAAGTAACTCATAGTTTGGATAAATCAATTTAAAATTTTAAGAAAATCAAAAGAATGAGAAATATAATTTATTTTAATTATTGTTAGTTTTGAAATATTTTTTGAACAAATACTTTAGGGATGAAGAGAATTTAATAGATTAAGGGGTGTGTCGGTGTGAGATGAGAATTTTATGGAAGGGATTTTTAGAATTTTTTGTAAAAGGGTGAATTTTTAAATCTTTTATTTTGAGTTAGAAAAATGTCAACAACAAAAAAAAAATTATTGACATTTTAAAAAATCTCTTATTTAATAGTGAGCGAGAAAAATGCCAAAAAAACCATTTAATGCTCTATTGAAATTATAAGTGGATAAATGTGATGAAATGTTTTTTTCTCTAAGTGAACAATTATTTTAAAACATATAGTAACCTTTAACTTTTCATCATACATGTGTGTTGCCCCCACAATTTAAAAGTTCTGGATCCGTCACTGGCGGCATGCACGATAGTCTAAAGGTGATTTCTTTCCATTCTACCATGTTTTTAGACAAAAAAGATTGTAGTAACTTTCCCATATAATTATTATATTAAAAAAATCAATTAATAAAAATTAAGCAAATCCAAATAAATTTATCCCATTCTACTAATTATTGTCTTCTATTTTTTATCTTATATTTCAAGAAATCACAAGGGTCAATCATAATTTCAAGTTTGATTCTCAATATATGACCTATGAAGAAGATCTTTTACAAGAAATGTGCAACGCTACATTCTCAATGTGATTATTCCAATCGAAAAAAAATATTTCAGTATCTATTTTTAGCACGTTCATGTTACAATCAATCGAGCATTTAGGAAAACAACAAAAGATAGAAAAAAAATCATAACTAAAAAAAAACATTCAATAAAAAAAACTTACAAATTTATAATTTCTTATATCTAAAATAAATTTTATTCTTTTAATCCATAAAATATCTTTAAGAAAATAACACATAATTTAAACAAATCACAAAAAAAGAAGAGAATATCCCCGTGCATCGCACGGGTAAAAAGTACTAGTTCACACCTAAAACTAAAGAGTGAAATTTATTGCATAAAAATAGATATTCCATCATTGTGTTCTCTATAGATACTTCGGTTTGATTTTTTTTAAAAGATAAAGAAATTCTTAACATCATATGATTAAATGAGTCTTGATTCGTGTACATCTAAATAGTAATATATTCATACACCATTTTTTTTTATCCCTAATTTTCTTGTCATATCAGATGAAATATTACATGTATCATTTATATTTATGATCTTCATATATCACTCTGGTGTTCTGCATTTTAATGGTGCACACAAATCATTTTTGTGAGAAAATTAGAGTGCAATGAGTATCAGGTCAAAAGCTGTAAAATTTATGCATGCGGTGAACACCCAACCTGTTTGTTTTTTCTATTCATTTGCTTGGGGAGATCAATGACTTGTCGAGTTGTGTTTGGCTTGTGGTCCTCTAGATTTCATTTTCAAACAAGTCAATCCTACTAAAATAAAATTTCAAAAACTACACTAAGATATATACACAAAATACATTTTTTTGATTGACATAGTTATCTACATTATTATTTCAAAAAATCGAATATAATCTAGAAAATAGAAGTCCCACTACAACATGATTGGAAAGGGGGAATCAGGAACCAACTTGAGCTTTGATACGTGCTATCAATTGTTCCTAGTGAGAAGAAAGAGAATTTAAACTTTGACACCACATGTCAGATGAAGATACAAAGGTAGTAGATGCACAATAGTTTACTTTTGAGTTTTTTAATGACATCGTTTAGGACTTCCAAATCAAAGGCTCATATTAAAGTTTGAGGTTGCTATTTTGCTTCTTCGAAATAATTGATTTGTCAGTAGAATTATGTTGCGGCCCTCAGCTAATAATGTTTTATGCTTAGGATGAACTTAATACATTTTGAGTTCAAATTCAAATAAGGCAATTTCACATCACCTTATTATGCTTTGCAATGAGAATATCTCATGGGTGATTTGACTATATAGAAAGAATAAGAAAAGGAAAATAATTGAAATACAAAATTAACACATTCAAAAAGTCGAGAGTCCATGCTATAGATGGTGTCTCGAGGTCCAGGCTACCAGTTCAAGTGTTAAATCATACATAATGAAGTGCACATGTTTATTACAATTTGGTGTCCTTGTGCATTTAATACACAAAATTCATTTTTTTTTATTGACATGATTATCTCCATTATTATTATTTCAGAAAATCTAATAGACTAATACTATAGTCTAGAAAATATAAATCCTACTACAACATGAGTGGAAAGAGGAGGAACCAACTTTATGTGGGAAACAATGTGTCTGTATTGTGGTTAGCTAATAGGCCTTGTTTTTGGCAATTGGCCCCATCCCCTTAACCTCTCTTCATTACTCTCTCACCAACTTCACCTCTATGTGTCTCTATTGATCAAAACAAGAAACCCTAGTCAAAGGGGCAGTGGTGGGTCCCACTACTCCTACATGGCACTGTGCCTACACGCCTTCCAACCTCTAACCCTATAGAATCTTAAACTCCATTTGATAAAATCTTTTGACGTCCACTAGGAAAAGTAATAGATTCCCTCTCTCTCTCTTTTTTGGCGGGTAAATCCCTAATTTTTTGCTGATCAAATTTTCAGACACCCCATGAAGAAAATAATATAAAAGACCTAACCTTTTTCCCACCTTTTCCTTTTTTTCCACTGAAAACCTCAAAAGCATTGTTTTTTTTTTTTATAAACATCCGGTATTCAATCACCGTTTGAATGCTGCTAAATTCGGGATTTAATCACAGTTAAGACTCTTCATCCCTCCTCAAAGTGTATTATGTGAGGATCGAACCCAAGAGCTTTTCCCACACACTCACTCAATTTGCGTTGTCAACTTAGTTTCCACCCTAAAGTAAATAACTTTGTATTTACACCTTTAACCAATTTAACAATTAGGGTTTTGTTTCAAGGTCCTCTCTTGTCACATGCCTGCTAAAAGAGTCACTAGCTAAAAAGGACAAAGGTACTGTCTTTTTAAGGTTTTGTTGGTACCCTCCATTAAAGTAATTCATGGGGTTATTTACTGTTTTAGCAATTTCATTTCTTCATTTTGGGTTGTAAAAAGATCTCCACGCTTCAATCAAAGCTTTTAGGACCAAAAAATAATTTTCATGGGTCCCTTCACCTTTATTGCAGCATGGATGTCAAATTGGGTACTCATTTCCTTTTTCTCCATGAGTTGGTTGTAGCTAAAATGCTTCTGTTTTTCTTCAGTTCTGAAGTCTAAAGGTCTAATCTTTGTGCTAATTTCCACTGTCTGCTTCAAAAGGATGATACTTGAGGGTAGGGATTTCTTCTGCAGTCTACATTGTACCTAAAAGAATTTATTTTTGGTAAGAAACATTGTGTTTATTTTGTTCAGATCTCTAAAAAATGTCTCATTTTCATTTGTTTGTTTCATTTCACTGTCATTTATGTCTTAGCTTTACTCTGTGCCAGGTACAGCTAATGGTTGTTGCTTTTCAAGCTATACTGCATTTCAAGATTATGTTTTTTTAAGGACAAGGAATCTCTTGGAGCTTCTGGTTTCCCAATATTTGGCTGTGGTTTAGCATGTAAATGTGATGAGTTTTGATTTTTTTTTTCAAATCTAGTGCTGTGTTTATCATATCTCATGAAATGCTGTCTTTTGCTTGCAGAAGTTTAGGTCACTTGTGGTTTTGAAGACAGCTCTTAGGTTCTTTGGGTTTTGACTGTAAGTAAGTCCTTCACTTAGTGTAGATTGAGGAGCTTGAGGATCCAACTCTCTTCTTTTAGGGGATTGAACTTGCTTCTATTTTAAATTGGTGGTATCTTGGGAATCTAATTTGTACTATTTGTTGGCTGGTGTCAAAGGTAGTTGATGTCCTTCTGAAGTAGAAGAGTGAGAGCTCACTTTTTGTCTTCACTTGAGTGTGAACTACACATAAGTATACCTTAATTTGTTTATAGAAGACTATGAAGCTCTTTAGGCTTTTAGTGTTATCTTTATCTTTCTTATCAGTTGTGGGGCAGCTTCCTTCCCAGGACATTCTAACATTGCTGGAATTTAAGAAATGTATCAAGCATGACCCTACTGGTTATGTCCTCAATTCCTGGAATGAGGAATCCATTGACTTTGATGGATGCCCCTCTTCATGGAATGGAGTTTTGTGTAATGGTGGTAATGTTGCTGGGGTTGTCCTTGATAACATGGGTCTCTCCGCTGATGCTGACTTAAGTGTTTTTTCAAACCTCACAAAGCTTGTGAAACTCTCCATGTCGAACAATTTCATGTCAGGAAAACTACCTGACAATGCTGCTGATTTCAAAAGCCTTGAATTCCTGGATATCTCCAATAACCTCTTTTCCTCACCTTTACCACCGGAAATTGGTAACTTTGGTAGCTTGCAGAATCTGTCATTAGCCGGGAACAACTTCTCTGGCCGAATTCCTAACTCCATTTCAGACATGGCTTCTATCAAATCTCTCGACTTGAGCCGCAACTCCTTGTCTGGAGCCCTGCCAGCATCATTGACTAAGCTGAATAATCTTGTATCTCTTAACTTGTCTCATAATGGCTTCACTGGAAAAATTCCCAAAGGTTTTGACAAGATCTCTACCCTTGAAAAGCTTGACTTGCATGGGAATATGCTTGATGGTCCTTTAGATGTTGGATTTATGTTTTTATCAAGTGTCAGCTATGTTGATTTCAGTGATAACATGCTATCAAATTCTGATTCCCGGAAGCAGGAGTTTCTACCACGAATATCGGAAAGTATTAAGCATCTGAATTTAAGCCACAACCAGCTTACTGGGTCATTGGTTGGTGGAGCTGAGCAATCCATTTTCCAAAACTTGAAGGTTTTGGACCTCAGCTACAATCAGATGAATGGAGAGTTGCCTGGGTTTGATTTTGTTTATGATCTCCAGGTCTTAAAGCTTAGCAACAACAAGTTTTCAGGATTTATTCCCAATGGCCTGCTAAAAGGAGACTCTCTGGTTTTAACTGAACTGGATTTGAGTGCCAACAATCTCTCAGGTAGATTAGCAGTTCCAATTTTTCTTTTCCTCGAAATAAAACCTGTCTTATTTTACAATGGAATTGATTATTTGTGATATTACATGAGTCCTCAGTTTTTAATTGATATTAATCTTGTAATCATCTTGTCTTTCAGGGCCTTTAGGTATGATTACATCTACAACACTTGGTGTTCTTAATCTCTCGTCAAATGGGTTCACTGGTGAGCTGCCGCCTCTGACTGGAAGCTGTGCTGTACTTGATCTGTCAAATAACAAATTTGAAGGAAATCTATCCAGGATGTTGAAATGGGGGAATATAGAATTTCTTGATCTCAGCGGGAATCATTTGACAGGGGCCATCCCTGAGGTAACTCCTCAATTTCTGAGGTTAAATTATTTGAATCTATCCCATAATTCTATTAGCAGCTCCCTCCCAAGAGTCTTAGCACAGTATCCAAAGCTTAGCGTGCTTGATATCAGTTCCAACCAGTTAGATGGTCTACTTCTAGCTGATCTGCTCGCAATGCAGACATTGCAAGAGCTCCATCTTGAAAATAACATGATCTCTGGTGGCATCAACTTATCATCTTCTTCTGGCCAATCACATCTTCAAATTCTCGATCTTTCCCACAATCAGCTTAACAGTTATTTCCCTGATGAGTTTGGGTCATTGACTGACCTGAGAGTGCTCAATATTGCTGGAAATAATTTCTCCGGTTCTCTTCCAACAAGCATTTCTGACATGAGTTTTCTTGATTCTCTCGATATATCAGAGAATCATTTTACTGGTTCTCTACCAAATAACATGCCAAAGGGACTCAAGAACTTCAATGCTTCACAAAATGATCTGTCTGGAGTTGTCCCAGAAATTCTTAGAAACTTTTCTAGTTCTTCTTTCTTTCCTGGGAATACTAAGCTACGTTTTCCAAATGGTCCTCCTGGATCAACTATTTCACCTGCTGAAAGTTCCAAGAGAAAGTCTATGACCACTGTCGTCAAAGTAATAATTATAGTATCATGTGTGGTTGCTCTCATCATATTAATCTTGCTGGCTGTCTTCATACACTACATACGCATGTCAAGATCTCCACCAGAATATGATACAAGTAAGGATATCCGTGCGCGTCCCCAACCGGTTATCTCTGGCCCAATTCGCGCTTCGGACCGGGGAGGTGCTTTGGTTGTATCAGCTGAGGACCTTGTCAGTTCACGTAAAGGGTCACCGTCAGCGGAAATCAGCCCCGATGAAAAAACAGCAGCTGTAACCGGGTTCTCACCATCAAAACACAGCCACATTTCATGGTCACCAGAATCTGGTGATTCCTATACTGCTGATAGTCTTGCAAGGTTAGATACAAGATCACCAGATAGGTTGATTGGGGAGCTACATTTTCTGGATGATACGATATCATTGACGCCCAAGGAGCTCTCAAGGGCCCCAGCTGAAGTTTTGGGCAGAAGTAGTCATGGTACTTCTTACAAAGCAACTCTGGACAATGGTATATTGTTGAGAGTGAAGTGGTTGAGAGAAGGGGTGGCTAAACAGAGGAAAGAATTTGTTAAAGAGATCAAAAAATTTGCGAACATCAGGCATCCAAATGTCGTCGGATTGAGAGGATACTATTGGGGTCCTACACAGCATGAGAAGCTTATTCTTTCAGATTACATTTCACCAGGAAGTCTTGCAAGTTTTCTTTATGGTAATGTGTTGATGTTCTTTATGATTGACTAGACTGCCTTTCTTCAATTTCAAAGTTAAATAAAGGGAGACACTCCTGGAATGGAGGTGTTGGGTAGTGAGGAACTATGAACAAGATATATAGAGGATTTGAATGATGAGATAATATGAAAGACAATAATAGTAAAAATGTCTTGAACATAGTTGTTAATTTCCAATTTGTTAACCTATCTAAATGGTCTTTTGCAATGCTTGGAAGTCTACTTACCATGATATGTAGTACTTCACCAAACATATATCTAGCTTGAAGGTCTTGTATAAATTTTATTACCTAATTTTTTATTTTCAGCCTTATTCCTTCTAATTGTATCCTGAAAGTTTTCGTATTAATTCCAATGCATATCATGTTTTGCTTGTGCAGCTAGTAGATGTTTCGGAATTATCAGCTGTTATATATTATATCTTTTGTTTTTCTTCAACATTTGATGCTTGAACTTAACCATATTTGAATTTTCAGATCGACCAGGGAGGAAAGGCCCCCTAACCTGGGCCCAAAGGCTCAAATTAGCAGTTGATGTAGCACGTGGCCTGAACTATCTCCATTTCGATCGTGCTGTTCCCCATGGGAACCTTAAAGCCACCAATGTGTTGTTAGATACACCCGATATGAATGCACGTGTCTCTGATTACTGCCTTCACCGGCTCATGACTCAAGCTGGTACCATGGAGCAGATTCTTGATGCTGGGGTCTTGGGTTACCGCGCACCAGAGCTAGCTGCTTCCAAGAAGCCAATGCCCTCCTTCAAGTCTGATGTGTATGCTTTTGGGGTGATACTTTTGGAACTTCTAACTGGAAGATGTGCTGGTGATGTGGTATCCGGTGAAGACGGAGGTGTGGATCTTACAGATTGGATAAGGTTGCGCGTATCTGAAGGTCGAGGCTCAGAATGTTTTGATGCTATCTTGATGCCAGAAATGAGCAATTCAGTTGTAGAAAAGGGGATGAAGGAGGTCCTAGGAATAGCGATTCGATGCATTCGATCAGTTTCAGAAAGACCTGGCATCAAGACTATATATGAAGATCTTTCTTCTATATAGTTTGCTCTTGCTAACAACTTGAACTCTGACATGTTATGGGAATCAATGTCTCATTGGCAACCTGTGTTTGTTCAGAGCTTGGCTTTTTAACATGTTTGTAATTGTATTGACCATTTTTTTCATGTAAAAATGGGGCATATTGGAAAAGCAGATACATGGCTAGTACATGATGGTGATGACCATCTAATTTTGTCTTAAAGTAGTATGTGTTATGAAATCTGAATCATTTTGGTTGATTTCATTCATTGCTGTACTATGGCTAGCATTACTTGTTTGCCCTACTTTTTTTTATGCCCAAATGATAGAGCTAGTGCGAGGATGGAGAAATTAGAGCATTAGTGAGCACTATAAGTTAACTCATTCTTGAGCATTGTAGTGGTACTATTAGTTGATACGTGGTTTTCATCAAGTTGAATTTTGTCCCCATTGAGTTATGTCCTTCAGGCTTTATCCCAATTTTGGGGTCATAAATTATTGTTAATTTTGTGTTAAAACTAAAAATCTTTCAGTAATGTGAAAAACAATTTGGGGCACTTCGGACCTTTTTTTTTTAAAAAAAAAGAAAGAGTTAGCAAATTAAGATCATGCTAAAGCTCCCTCCACAACTATAGGCTTTTGATTTTTGTAATCAATGGTCGTGATTAATCTTAATGTTCCATATTAAGATCGCGTAACCATGGTGATCTGAAGGGGGTCTTAACCAAATCAACTACATGAGAGGAGTCGGAGTAGCACACTACTTTCTGATACCCCAATTCCAAGCAATATGAAGCCCATGGAAGACTTCTAAAAGTTCCATGTTTATATAAAGATTAATAATGAACTCCTAAACTACTTAAAAAATAATAATTGACTCCAAAACAAATAATAATAGTGATCATGAATATAATTGCATCATGGACTAGTTCATTTTTACAACTTGAAATATTCAGCAATATATCCAAAATAGTACACAGATGAATACAAGACACAAACAACTCACAGTTCATATTAAATGGTAAATCAAATTGACAAGACTTTTGCGTCACTGTCAGCCTATTAAATTTGTGATTGAATTGTAATCGAGCGAGAAGGATGATCAAATTAACGTGTTTAGGTCAATATCTATAACTATAATATTAATTTTAAAGTATTTTCATGAAAAAAGTAACATTACCTAGATTTTTTATTCTCTATTTATTCTAAAGTTTATCATAAAATTTCCAGGTTTAAAAAACGATATTATATCAAGTTAAACTTATTTTTTCCTTCGAAAAAAGGTAATCTATTTATTTTTTTTTGTTACAGGAGGAAAAGTAACAAGAAGACACTAAGGCTAGCTAACAGAATCCAAATACAAAGAAGTTATGCAAAGGGAGGTGGATCCCTCCATGCTTGCCAAGGAGAATTATCCTTCACCGCTTGACGAGCCAGACAATCCGGAGCATTGTTGCGATCACGAGGGACATATACAAACTGAACTCGTGTAAAACTATGAATGAGAAACCTGATTCTCAAAATGGCCTCCCTATCCCAATATGTCGAAAAATCCTCATTCTGTTGTAGTACATTCACAGCTGTAAGACAATCTGAGGCACACTCAACACGCAATAGCCCAAGACTGATAGCGTGGTCCATGCCTAATTCAATAGCCAAAAGCTCCGCCAGAAAAGCGCTCCCTCCATCATAACTCGACGACACACCTGCTAGCTAACCGCTATGCGAAGTACGCAACACCGCCCCACATCCCATACGGTGCAGCCCACTGGACCAGCTCTCATTCGACGCTAGATAAATATCAACTGCAGCTGCCTCTATAATTACATCTGTGGACGACATGCTCCCTGGCTACAGACCCGCAAGATTGTGGTATTTGTTCCACTTTGCTACATCACCCAGAAGAAGCCGTAGCACTTGGTTCATGTGCCACCTCTGTCCTCCAAATATTCCGTTGTTACGCCAACGCCAAGACCACCACAGTAATGCGATACCAAGGGTGCTACGTTCATGTTGCAACAACTATGTAAACCAAGTTTCGAACTCCATATGGACAGCCAATAGCGGTAAAATCGACGCAAAGCGAGCCCACAAGCAGCGCGACTCCGAGCAACAACGGAAGAGATAATCGACGTCTTCAGCATCAGCAGTGCAGCGCGAGCACGCTGCACTTTGTGCCAGATGACAACGGTGACGTTTAGCATTAGTGGGCAAAGCATCTTTCGCAATGAGCCAAAGGAAATACCTTATTTTTTTCCGGTACCTTAGTCTTCCAAATTCACCTCCAAAGGCTATTATCTCCCAGGTCTGCTTCTGTCACCAGATCATATGTTGAGTGAGTGGTATATGACCCATCAGGGAGTAAAAGCAATTTTAATTTATTTTTTTTATTCCTATGTATCAAAAAATTAATGTGGTCATATTTAAATTTAAACCGGTCATATTTCAAAAAAAAATAACTAAACCGGTTTGAATTAGCATGAAGCAATCATAAATTTTAGATGAATTACTTCATACATTTTCTTAACCTTCGACCACATGAATCCTAGACCTAAGTTAATTAGGGATTACTACATATGATTGCAGCAGATCTTCTTTGGATTGAGCTTTGGATCGGCGACCGTTCCCCCACCATAGCCACTGTTTCGCTACCCTAGGATAGCCAGGGTTTGGAGACCTTGAAGGCTTGGGTTTGTCTGACCCAATTTTTCATGGGCTCAATGCCATGGGCTTGATTCATTTTTTCTCAAAATTTTTACCAAAAATATATATTTAACGTAATTATATATCCATAGTTTATTTATTTATTTTTAAGTTGGATAAAAAAGAAATAAAAATAAAAAAAATGAAAAATTATTAAACGATGTCGTTTGTGTTAGAACAAGAGAAATAAACACACAAGAGAAGAGGAGCTTCTATTACGAGTGAAACCCTAGTCCTCACTCTGCCGTATCCCTCCCAGTCCGAGCCGATAGCTGCCATCACCGCCGTCGCCGCCCTTTGTCTGTACTACATCGCCGGCCACCTCCGTCGTCGCCGCCGGTGAGTGTTATTGACCTCTATCTCTGAGTCCTTAGCATTTGGTTAAAATTGAATAGAAACACAAAATAGTTGAAGGTAGATACATGAGCTTTGTATTATAGGTTTATTGTGCCATTGCTTTATAGTTTATAGGCTTAAAAATAGTTGCTTTATCACTTTTATAAATTGTTCAAGCATTTGGGGTTTTTTTTAGGGTTTACTCTGTTTTAGGGATTTTGTTTGCTGTGTTCTTCAATTTCATTATCAAATCTTGAACTACTTGCTTGAATTTAGTTTGCAAACAACATTGCTAGAGCTCATTTTTTGAAAATCAAAAGATTAGATTTTAACAATTTCATCGCCCAATACATAGATAATAGATTTAATATTTTGTTAAATGTTACAAACTCAACCTTAATTTTTTAATTGGTGGTTATATAACTTATAGTTCTGCACCTCACGTTAGAGGAGCTAAATTTCATTTTCTGAGGGTTGTTAATGGCGGATAGCGCAGCGTAGCAGTAAGCCCAAAAATATTTCGAGTGCTATTGCGGTGCTATAGCGGCAAATAGTGGTGAACCCCCAGGGCGCTACGCTATAGCGCTATTGCGCCATAGCGGCGCGCTATTAACAAGCCTGGTTTCACCAACAATGTATTTTTATGTTGTTTTCACTTGGGTACTCTACATTTTCTTTAAGCATCCTGTTGGTCATTCCTTCTGATCTCTGCATTGTAGCTTAGCTGTTGTATACTTGTAATAATGCTAGTTGTTATTCACTGAACAGAAATAAATTGTATTTGATCTTAAAAAATGGAAGAGTATGTATCTATGTGGCAGAATTCTTTTAAGAAAACTTGAAACAATGCACTGCAATGGGAGAATAGAGTTAGTTTTATATTTTTTTACAGGATATTGTTCTTTCTGATGAGTTCTGCTGCTTACATTTGGTAGATTTCCTTTATTAACCTAATAGTTACTCATTGAATATTTGTATATTTCATTTATATGCAGATATATCTTCAGGGAATCTGTGTTTCAGAAGATTAACTTATTGCAGTTAGCCTTGTCTAAGAAATGGCTCTACAACTTTTTGACGGCAGTGATTCAGAGAATGATGACATCTCAAAAATCAAGATAAATGAGGAATATGCTTGTAGGTTTGAGCACAACAAGAGGCGAGAAGACCTCCAACGTTTTGAGGAATTGAAAAAGAAGGGCGTTATTGATTCAGCTTCACCCTCTAAAGATGATGATGAATTTGATTCAGAGTCATCTGATGATGATGAAATTGAGAATCATCTCAATTCTAGGAGTGACAAGGAATTCTTTGATGCCTTAGTTAAGGTGAAGAAGCAAGATCCTGTTCTTAAGCAAAAAGATGTCAAGCTTTTTGAGTCTGATCATAGCAGTGAAGATGAAAGCGATGAAAACAAAAAAAGTAAATCGAAAGACATGAAGGATAAAAAGCCAAAGCCAATGTATTTAAAGGATGTGACGGCAAGGCATTTGATTGAAGATGGACCAGATTTTGATGATGAAGAGGAGGAAATAAATGAAGAAGAGAAAGGCAAATTAGAGATTAGTAAGGATAAGAAGGCAATTCGTTTGAAGGATAAAAAGACAAAGCATTTGGTCTTGGAGGGGTCAAGTTTTGTTAATGAAGATGGGAAGAAGACTTATGGTGAAGAGCAAGAGGAGTTGAAAAAGGCTCTTCAGGAAGCAGTAGAGGGTTTGGAAGATGATGAAGAGGATTTTTTCATTACGAAGGAGAATGCAGGTGAGGAAAAAGTAGAAAGTGGTGACAAGGAATTTGAGGAGAAATTGGGAGAGTATTTTGGTGAAGATGTACAGTTGGATGAAAATTCGAGATTTCTAAAAAGCTATTTCATGAACAAGATGTGGATGGATAAGAATGGGGAGAAGTCGAATGTTGGAGAGGAGGAGTTGCAAGAGATTTCAGAGGATGAGATGGAGATTGAAAGACAGGAAGAATATGAGTACAGGTTTCAGGAAAATCCGGGAGATAGGGTGTTGGGTCATGCTCGGAAGGTGGAGGGATCAGTGAGGAAGAAGACAAATACGAGGAAAGAGCAAAGAAAGAGCAAAGAGGAGAGAATGGCAATAGCACAAAAGGAGAGGGAGGAGGAGTTGAAGCATTTGAAGAATTTGAAGAAGCAGGAGATACAGGAGAAGGTTAAGAAGATAATGAAGACTGCTGGGATTGATGATAATGATATTATCCCATTGTCTGCTGCAGAATTAGAAGAGGAATTTGACCCAGAGGAGTATGATAGAATGATGAAGAAAGCATTTGACGAGAAATATTATCATGCAGAGGATGCTAACCCTGAATTTTGTAGTGATGATGATCACATGGAGAAGCCAGATTTTGAAAAGGAGGATGAACTGCTTGGGCTTCTTAAAGGCTGGGATGCATGTGGATCTGATGATGGGTTTTTGGCTGCACGAGAAAAATCATTGAAAGAAAAGATTGAGAATACTAGTGATGATGATATCATGGAGGAAAGTGAAGATGAAAAAGAAGAGAAGGTTCCCAAGGAAGGTACTCGTAAGAGGAAGCATAAAACAGCACTTTTGGAGAAAGCAAGACAGGCAATGATGGATGAGTACTATAAGTTAGATTATGAGGACACAATTGGAGACTTGAAGACAAGATTTAAGTATGCCAAAACAAAGCCACAGAGGTTTGGCATGAATGCTGCAGAGGTATTAGTGATGGATGACAATGAATTGAATCAATATATTTCCTTGAAAAAACTTGCTCCTTACCAGGAGGAGGAATGGAAGCTTAGCAAACAAAAAAGGTATATGCTGAAGATGAGGGCTAAGGAGCACATACGCACTGCAATATTAGCTAAGAAGCAAAATAAGAAGTCGAAGGTTGATTCTGGCAAGTTAACTTCATCAAATGGTACTGCAGAGAAAGAAAAAACAAGCACAGAAGAATCAAATAGCAGTAGGGATAATCTGTCAAGGAAAGCTAGGAGAAAGCAAAACATGGCTAATGTGAAGTTACCACCCTCGAGACTTCTAGCATATGGAAAGATACCCTCAAAATCTAAGCGTGGAGGCAAGCACTAGTGCCGCAGCAGGTAATTCCTTTACTGCAAGGTTGTCTACTGAACATTTTTAAATATGTCCGCAAAATTGGTTGGTTTAGTAAACTTTTTTTTCCTACCCAAGAAGGCAGTTTCTCTAAATTAATGCGATAATATTCTGTCACAGTTTTAAGTGATATTGTAGAAAGGCTTTTTCCTGAAAAATTGTTTTTCTTTTAATCTTTCTTCCAATCTGCTTGTAACATATTTAAGGTGTTATGCTTTGCAGAAGGAACCAGCTATAACCAAGGAACTTCAATTTAAGAAGAGTATTGGAACATGATATTCCAAAATACAATGTAGTGTGGATGTGTTGGCCCAAGTTTTTCATAGTGGGAAGTTTTGCTTGCCTTCGTAGTTTTGTCCATTGAATACATTATTCCTGTGGAATTTGTCAGTCATAGTGACCGGCAATTCAGTTTTGACCAAAATTTGTGCTTGTGTTTTCATTATTGCATTTCGATACACTTCTCATTAAAAAATAAAACTGAGAACCAAGTTTTTGCTTTTCATTGGGCCCAATTGATGGTCTTTTCATACAAGAGAATAATTATATTCAATATAGCCTAATAGGGAAGGGATCAAGTCATTGGAGTAGGTTTGTGAAGTTTTAATCTATGCTCGTCTCTCGTGACCTTCCGGATTTCCTTCCCAAAATTATTGTACTAGACGTTCACTTTCTAGAGGTTTGTAGCAGAAAAAATTCAAAGCCAATAATACTATTGTCAGAAAAAATAGGGTCACACTGTGTGTAAACGCTTCATTATTGATTAAAAAATCTGCTATTTTATCGATGAATCATATATATAATGTGATATAAATAAAGGTAAATTACTCAAAACTTGCACGAATCTTCAGCATCCTCCTATATTGAGACCATGGAGAGAGTGGAAAAGAGAGTCGTTATAATTAATACGACTTAATTATATTGCCCTTAGAGCAACTCCAACGGGAGTTGCTTAGCATGGTTGCTAAAACTAAGGAACGTTCTTTATTTTTCTGCTCCATTGGAGCTTGCTGAGGTGGCGTTGCTTAGAGCTCAAAGCTAAGCAACGCTCCTTAGCTAAGCAACGCTCCTTAGCTTGCTGAGGGCAGTAAAAAATGGTTTTTTCTCTTTCCATTCAGCAACAGAAAATCGTTAAAAGGGGAGGGAAGAACCGATCAATGGATAAGCAGAAGCAACAATACAAAGCAACCCAGAAAAGAGATGAACACAGATTAAACAATTAAAATAGAACAAGCAGAGATACAACAATACAAAGCAACCCAGAAAAGAGATGAACACAGATTAAACAATTAAAATACACATTTTTGAAACAAATCAAAAAATTACACAAGGATCTCCGATCTGTAACCTTGCATGTCCTCTGAACCTCTGAAACTTGCATGTCCTCCGATCTCAACCGCCGATCTCAACCGCATGTCCTCCGCATGTCCTCCGATTGTGTCTCTCACCGCATGTCCTCCGATCTGAAACTTGCACGGGCTTCGATTGAGAGTGAGAGAGAACGAGAGAGAGCGAGAGAGAGCAACATGGGTGATCTGGGTTTCAGCAACATCTGGGCTTCGATTGAGTGAGGGGAAGCTTCGATTGAGTGAGAGGAAGCTTCGATTGAGTGAGAGGGAGCAAGAAAGAAAGAGGGTTGAGTGTGTGAGGAAGCTTCGAGAAAGTGGGTCTGAGACGGCGGTGAGGGAGTGAGCTTCGAGGAAGAGGGTCTGAGACGGCGGTGAGAGAGTGAGAGAGAGAAAGAGGGTTTCAGAGAATTTGGGTTTCATGGTCAAGAGTGGAGAAGCTTCGAGAATGAGAGGGTGATGTCGTTTTGGCCTTTTGGGTGAGTGAGAATGAGAGGGTGATGTCGTTTCAGAGAAAGAGTGCTGTCGTTTTGGTCCTTTTTTTTATGGGTCGTCGTTTTGGTCCATAAAATGTGACCGTTGGGGCCCAAATGCAAGAATTTTTTAATTAATTGACATTTCTTTTTTAATTAATTCATTCTTAATTAAATGCCAATATATCTTGGTATAAATAAGATGTTTGTACCAGTTTTTTTTACTTGCATTTTTTCACTTTCACACAATTTCATTCTTCCCACATACTCCATGGATCCTTCTTTTCAAGCTTACTTTGAGTACTTGAAAAATCAATCTTCTTCTACTCTTGAAAATTCTTCAAATTCACAAACCTCAATGTATCAAACACCTCCATATCAAGTCTCACAACAACCTCCTTCAAACCAAGTCTCACAACAACCACCTCCATACCAAGTCTCACAACAACCACCTCCATACCAAGTCTCACAACAACCACCTCCAAACCAAGTCTCACAACAACCACCAATCTTTTACCAAAACCAACCACATTATGCCGGTAACAATTCTCCAAATCCACAATATGTAGTGTATCAACAACAACCATTCATTTACCAACCACATGCTGGAGATGGTTCCCAAAATCCAACTCATTTTGTGCATCCATCACCACCACCACCAAACTCCTATAGCCCTCAAATTAGTAGCAGTAGTGAAAAAGTACCTGAAACACAATTTGAAGGTATGCCCGATGAGCTTGATGAGACTACTTTCCCTGCTAAAGGAGATGGCCAGAAAACCAAACAACAACGCTTGAAATGGTGCGAAAACGACGATATAATTCTTCTCCAGACATGGCTCAACATTTCAAAGGATTCGGTAACAGGAACTGATCAAAAGGCTGAAGCTTTTTGGCGGAGGGTTGAACATCAATACAACAAGTACCGCAAAGTAGGTTCTCCTGAGAGGAAATGGTCTCAACTGAAGTCTCGCTATCATACATTGAGTAAAGCGGTCTCAATTTTTGTTGGTTGCTACAAGAAAGTTACCAACCCTCCGAAGAGCGGCTACTCTGAGAGAGATATCATGGCTGATGCATGTTCATTGTATAATGCAATGGAAAAGACTAAAACATTCAATTTTGAGCATGCATGGCGGGTGTTGAAAGATGAACCCAAGTGAAAAGGAGAAGCAATGCCAATCTATTCTCAGCAGTCTCAACATTCTACCGATGGGGTGCACACATCAATCGATGGTTCAGGACATGAGGCAGTACAAATATATTCCTGCCCACCGGGGCAGAAAGATATGAAGGCAAAGGCAAAGGCTAAGGCAAAGGCAAAGGCTACAACGACTTCCAACAATGAAGAAAGGATGGTAGATGCATAATCTCTTGCCAAGGGAAGAGAGGAAAGGATGGCAAGACTTGAGCGTTTAAAGAAGAATGACCAGCTGAAGATGTTAAATGATATCCTTCTCCAAGACACATCTAACATGAATGAGGAACAATTAGCAGATTTTAAGAACATATGTGTGTACACTAGGCGCCAATTAGAGGACTTGTTTAAGGAATAATTGTTATATTTCTATTTCTTATTTTGTTTTAGTTAATATTATAATGTAATGTTTCTAATTCTTATTGTATTTTAATTAGCCAATATTGTAGTGTTATGCTTTTTATTGTATTTTAATTATAATTGGAGTTACAATTACCCTGGGTTTTACAAAAAGTTAATTGCTGGCACCAGTTATTGTTACTCTTTTTATTGTATTTTAGCCAAGGAGTTACAATTGGTTCTAATATTTAATGAGCATGCATGTAATTGCTGGCACCAGTTATTTGAGTTCACCTTGCCTAGGGTAATTGTATTTTTAGTCAAGACTTGAGCGTTACAATAAGCCATGTATTGTTAAAAGCCAATTTTTATTATGTTTCTTATTATTGTTTTTAAAATGTAATCAGCTAACTTGCACGAGCAGGAACCAATGTTGATAGGAATGGAGTTATTGATTTTCATTAAATAGCATTTGTTGGCCAACAAGAAAAATAAATGTAGTTATCACTGCACAGATTGCAAGAAAAATAAATGTAGCAACCCAACAAGCAACCATGCATTCGAGATGCTCTTATGTGATATCTTTCAAGATCAAGATATGAGATGTATATATAACATCAAGTCACGGTGAGAGAAAGAAGATCACTTTGCATTTCTCTTTGTCATTGTTTAATGTTTATGAAACTTGGATTTAATTACTATTGTACGTTTGTCACTGAACAATAATGTTCATTTTTCTGTTGTTTAATGCCGCCACTAGACATTACTTTCATATTGTTCATTCTTCCATATTTTTGGATTTTTGTCCGTGTCTTTCTCGTTAAGTTATATACAAATTACAACTTAGCCTTAAATCTATAAGTTAGGAAGTTTCTGATATATAGTAAAATCTCATAGGAATAGAAAAATGTTATCCCATACGGAAGAAGACAAGAAGCCATTTTCGAAAATCGAGTTGTGAAGGTGGTTGGCCGGCCATGAAGAGTTAGTTTAAACATTTTGATTAAGGTGCTAGGTGAGCTGTCATTTATATATAATTATCGATGAGAAGAAGTCTTTCATATGCATTTAGTCATTGTTTAATATTTATTGACTGACTTGGATGAAATTAAATTCTAACTGTGACTCAATAATGCCAGTATCTTATTGTGTAAACGAATGGTGGGGTTTTGAAAGATATATACTTAACTGTGTACTCACAAACTTAACTTGAAATTCCTTATCTTTCTTACTGAATTTCTCTCTACTCATCTATCCTATTCCTACACTTCCTGTGTTGAGATCATGGCGGCAGTTGTGGGTGAAGCTTTTCTCTCTGCTTTTATTGAAGTTGTTATAGACAAGCTTGCTTCTCCTGAGTTTGTTAACTTCATCCGAGGGAAGAAGCTTGATGATAATTTGCTCCAACGGCTGAAGAACACTCTGTATGCTGTTGAAGCAGTGCTGAATGATGCTGAGCAGAAACAGATCAAGGACTCTGCAGTGAACAAGTGGCTCGATGACCTCAAAGATGCTGTCTATGTTGCTGATGACTTTCTGGATCATGTTGCTACTAAAGCTGCCACTCAAAAGAAGGAGGTAAGCAACTTCTTCTCTCGCTACTTCAATTTTCAAGACAGGGACATGGTTAATAAGTTGGAAGACATAGTTGAAAGACTGGAATCTATTTTCAAACTCAAAGACATTCTTGGTCTTAAAGAGGTTGCCAAGGAGAATTATTCATGGAGACTCCCATCTTCCCCTCTTGAAGACGGATCTAATATCTATGGCAGGGATCAAGACAAAGAAGCTATCCTCAAATTATTGCTAGATGATGATATGAGTGATGGTAAAGTAGGTGTGATCCCTATTGTTGGTATGGGTGGAGTGGGAAAAACAACTTTAACCCAAGTGGTCTATAATGATGAAAATTTAAAGCAGGAATTTGATTTGCAAGCATGGGTTTGTGTTTCTGATGAGTTTGATATTCTCAAGGTTACTAAGACTATCACACAGGCAATTACCAAAAGTAATTGTGGTCTGAACGATATAAGTTTACTCCATCTTGAATTGAAAGAGAAGTTGATGGGGAGGAAATTCTTAATAGTTTTGGATGACGTTTGGTTGGAGGATTATGTTACTTGGAATTTTCTTATAAAACCTCTTCAATTTGGGACTAAGGGAAGCAAGATTCTCGTGACGACACGTAGCGAAAAAGTTGCTTCCCTAATCCAAACTTCCCAAGGTTATCGTCTAAAGCAATTGTTGGATGAAGATTGTTGGTTAGTCTTTGCGAACCATGCATGTTTTTCATCAGCATCTAATGGGAACACAACTCTTGAAAAAATTGGCAGACAAATTGTTAAAAAGTGTGATGGGTCACCTTTAGCAGCGCAATCACTTGGAGGCTTATTGCGAGGTAAAAATGATATAAAAGACTGGAATAATATATTGAACTCCAACATTTGGGAACTTTCTGAAAATGAGAGCAAGATTATTCCAGCACTGAGAATTAGTTATCATTATTTACCTCCATTTTTGAAACGTTGCTTTGTTTATTGTTCATTGTATCCTAAGGATTATGAATTTGAAAAAGATGAGTTAATCTTGTTGTGGATGGCGGAAGATCTTTTACCGCCTTCAAAAAGTGGAAAGACTTTAGAAGAAGTCGGTTGTGAGTATTTTGATGATTTGGTAGCGAGATCATTTTTTCTTCGATGTCGCCGCGGTAGTTATTTTATGATGCATGATCTTGTGCATGATTTAGCGATCCTACTCGGTGGAGAATTCTACTTCAGATCCGAAGAACTTGGGAAAGAATCTAAAATTTGTATGAAGACTCGTCATTTGTCATTAAGTGGGTTCAGTGGTATAATCTCTGAAAATTTTGATTTCTTTGGCAGAGTTAAATACTTGAGG
The DNA here is from genome assembly GCF_012489685.1 of Lotus japonicus. Taxonomy (NCBI): domain Eukaryota; kingdom Viridiplantae; phylum Streptophyta; class Magnoliopsida; order Fabales; family Fabaceae; genus Lotus; species Lotus japonicus. The sequence continues at coordinate 58,453,648 of NC_080046.1, read as the reverse complement.
ACACTCTTACCAATTTATTTCAAATATTCTCCATTCAACCGTGAAAAAGCAGCATGCGTCATTATGTCCAATCTGAAGTACTTAAGAGTCCTGTCATTTAGTATGTTTCCGGATGTTGAAGCATTACCAGATTCAATTGGTGAGTTGATTCATTTGAGATATTTGGACCTCTCTCACACAAGCATAAAGACATTACCAGAGTCATTGTGTAATTTATACAATCTACAAACGTTGAAATTGTTTTGGTGTTCATTGCTGACTATGTTACCTGATGGCATGCAAAATCTTGTAAATTTGCGTCATCTTGATATTCGTCTTACTAAAATAAAAGAGATGCCCAAAGGATTGACTGGATTAAAAAATTTGCAATATTTAAGTGACTTTATTGTGGGCGAGCATGAAGGGCAGAGGATCAAAGAATTGGGAAAGCTTTCAAATTTACATGGATCACTTGCAATTTTCAATTTGCAGAATGTTGCCAATGGTTATGAAGCGTTGGAGGCAAAGGTAGCGGATAAGAAAAACCTCGATGAGTTACACCTGCTTTGGTCTCTTGAGAGCAATTTTACAGATTCTGTAACTGAAATGGACATTCTTGACAAGTTACAACCTCACCAAGACCTGAAGCGTATATGGATATCTGGGTACAGGGGCACTAAATTTCCAGAATGGGTTGGACATTCTTCCTACCACAACATGACTTTGCTATCTCTATCTGATTGTATGAATTGTTGTATGCTTCCTTCACTTGGACAACTGCCCTCTCTCAGGGAACTATCTATTATCCGATTGAAGGGGTTGGAGACTGTTGGTGTTGAATTTTTGAAGAGCGACGATTCCTTTTCAGGGACACCTTTTCCCTCCCTTCAATCTCTGTATTTCCGTGACATGCCATGTTGGGAGGTGTGGCGTCCCTTTGAATCAAATGCCTTTCCTCAACTAAAGCAGCTCAAAATAATCAGCTGTCCCAGATTAAGGGGAGATTTGCCAAATAACCTTCCAGCTTTGGAATCACTTGAAATTAGCAGATGTGAGCAGCTTGCTTCCTCTCTTCCAAGGGCTCCTGCCATCCGCCGTTTAGAGATATATGAAAGCAATAAAGTATCATTGCGGGAGATACCCCTTTCGGTGGAAGATCTACGAATCGAAGGAAGCGAGGTGGTGGAGTCCATGTTTGAGGCAATCACCATCACCCAACCAACTTCTCTTCAATTTTTAGAAATAAAGAATTGTTCATCTGTCAGATCATTCCCGGGAGATTGTTTACCTGCATCACTGAAGAACTTGCGTATCCAGGATTTCAGGAAGCTAGAATTTCCAAAGCAGCAGCACGAGTTACTTCAGTCGCTGTATATAAATAGTAGCTGTGATTCTCTCACATCCCTCCTGTTGGAGACCTTTCCAAATCTCCATTCTCTCACGATCAAAAACCTTGAAAATCTGGAAAGTCTTTCTCTTTCAGTACAGGACGCTGCTCTCACAGATTTCGTCATAGATGGCTGCCCCAAATTTGTATCATTCCCAAATGAAGGATTGTCTGCGCCTGCAATGACTAAATTCTCTGTCTCTGATTGCAACAAGTTAAAGTCATTACCTTATCACATGAGTACTCTTCTCCCAAAGTTAGAATCTCTCGTGATAGACAATTGCCCAGAAGTTGAGTTATTTCCTAGTATGCCGCCTAGCTTGAGATCACTTGTGATCAAGAACTGTGAGAAATTGATGAGGAGTCCATTCCTAGCTTCGGTGGACATGCTCACGCATCTTACCATTGGAGGTCCATGTGACGGTGTCAAGTCCTTCCCGGAAGTGGGTTTGGTGTTGCTGCCTCCCTCCCTTACTTCCCTGGAGTTGGTGAAATTGACAAATATGGAGATGTTGGAGTGCAAGGGGCTTCTCCATCTCACCTCCCTGCAACAATTAACAATTAAGTGCTGTCCGAAGCTGGAGAATGTGGCGGGAGAAAGGCTGCCTGCCTCTCTAATTAAACTTGAAATCACTGAGTGTCCTCTATTGGAAGAACGGTGCAAAATGAAGCACCCGGAAATTTGGCCCAAAATTTCCCACATCCGAGGAATTAAGATTAATGGTAGATGGATTCCTTGAGCTAAACTAGGATTATCAACAGGTAATTACTCAATCTCAAGTAATCACCACTTGCCCAATTTCATTCACTTTCTTCACCAACTTTTTCCATTACTCTTTCAACTGGAAAAGAATTATCTTCTACCAACCCATTTATTTAACTCATTGCAAAAGAAAAACATTTCAAGATTTTGAATCAAGGATGAATTTCGTTTCTATTCTATTGTGTTATAGATTTCCTTTCATAATCACATAGATCACACTCCAATTTTTACAGTTAAATTGATATTTTTGACAAATTGTGAATAGTTCGCAATTTTTTTTTTCTATGAAGCATTTTTGTATTGTAGGCCAGTAATAAAAATTAGTACAAGAAAAGAATCTCACTATAGAAGATATAGTTACAACTTAAAAGGATGATAAGAAAGTTAAGTTAATGTTTTTTCCCATGTATTACAGATATTGAAGCGGCTAACTCCCTCGGTCAATATATTTGGAATATCAGTACAATCATGTGAGTTCGTAAACTTCCTTTCTAACATAATAGTTTTACTGACACATATCATGGAAGGGATGTTTGCTTTGCTAAACTTGTTAAGGTTGCTCGCAGATTGATTTCTTGAGCTAAACTAGGATTATCAACAGGAAATGGTTCTGCTCTATCTAGTAAATGACACTTGCCCAACTTCATTCATTTTCTGCACCAACTTTTTCCATTACTCTCTTAATTGTGAAAAAATTATCATCTACCATCCCATTTATTTAACCTACTGCAAAAGAAAAATGTTTCATGATTTCTGAGTCATGTACATGTTTCCTTTCTTCTGCTTAATTCATTTAATTTTTTTATGCCAGTGATCCCAGTCTTACTATGAAAAGAACTTAAAGTCTTTTCCTGTCATTTTCAGTTTGTTGTTCTGGTCCGCGCACCGTTAAACTTCCCTGTCACAAGACTTACAGCAAATCTTTAATTTAACATTTGAGGTAAAGATTATCCAAGCTGAGATCTCTTAATACTTTTGAGCAGAAGTTAGAGTGATAAGTATGATAAAAAGAAGTCTTAAAAAGTTGGTGTTTTCTGTTTTACAGACATTGGAGTGGATAGTTCCTTTCTTGTTGATCATGATGGGAATGTCAGTCATGTTAGTACAATCATGTTAGTGGCTTTGATTATCCAATGGTGGCTTTGATTTTTACAATCATAGTTCTTAAACTTCCCTTCTGATGTAATTTGAATATTTATTGTCCACTTCATGGACGAGGATGGTGCTTTCACTAAATGGATTATTTGCATCTTACTTGTTGTCAATTTTTTGTTGTAGAGTTGAAAGATTAATAGAGAAGGAGTTGGCATCAAAAATCAAAATTTTAACTGAGAAGGCTGCAATTATTGTGTGGTTAGTTCCTTTTTTCCATGGTTAAAATCTTCAATTTTTAGGACCAATTAAAGAAAGGGATGTTGTAGATGCCTGAAAGTAATTTTTTGTAGAATGGTTTGGTAGTTGGTCTTTCGTTTCAGCTCCTTTTTAATAAAAAAGAGTTGTTTTAATTTCACAAATTTTACTACTTAAGTGTGTGATTATATGTTCTTTGACTTACAGTGTAGCCTCTTAGACTTCAGAGCTGATATATGAGGTGCTCCTTCGGCTAACTTCCTTGTTGACTGTGCTTGGAGTGTCAATCATGCTGAATTTCGTTTGCACAATCATGTGAGTACTTAAACCTCCCTTCTAATGTTATAGATAGTTTTACTGGCACAGTTCTTCAGGGAGGGAATGGTTCTTTCACTATACTGAAGAGTGGGACTGTTCATGGTTCTCTGAGAACCGAAGCTAACCAAGAACCGAACCGAAAACCGAACCGTTTAAGAACCGAACCGAACTCGAACCTAAATTGAAAAACCGGTTCGGTAACCGAACCAAAATATCAACTACCAATTCAGGTTCGGTTCGGTTCGAACCATAGTATATCGGTTCGGTTCGGTTCGGTTCGAACCATCTATAAATATGCATATTTTACCGAACTGGTTAACCAAAATTTGTAACCGGTTCGGTTCGGTTCGAACCATACTATATCGGTTCGGTTCGGTTCTCTCGAACCAAAATTTTGGTTCAGGTTCGGTTCGGATCGGTTCAAGCAAAGAACCGAACCATGAACAGTCCTACTAGTGAAGAGATGGATTTCTTCAATAGGTAATTATTCTGCTGTACCTGAAGTAGCAGAATGTCAATAACAGCAAATTTGTGTTATAAATTTTTGTAACTGCTTTCTTTACAGTAAACATTTGTGTATATTTAATTCAAGCAAAACTTCTGAGAAATTAACTTATGGTCTTTTCTGTTGTATACAGTTTGGTGTACATCGTTATATGGTCTCACTCCCACCATTAAACTGAGCAGTCATAGTAAATGTGTTTTAACATTTTGAATAAAGATTATTCAAGCAGAGATCTCATTGTGTTAAGGAGATATGTGGACTTTAAAAAAAACCTGTTTAACAAACATTGAAGTGGCTCCTTTGTTGATTATGCTGGGAATATCAATCATGCTTGCTTTGGTTACTACAATCACGTGAGTTCTTTAAAATCCTTCTAATGTTATAGATGTAGCTAATTCGCTGGCATATTTCTTCATAGAGGGGATATTGCTTTCACTAAACTGATTATTTCCTTCTAATGCTATACACTTTGTTATCATTTTTTTTTGTAGAGTTGAAAGATTTCTGGAGAAGGAAGTGGGTATCAAATGTCCAAACTTCAACCGTAAAGGCTCTGGTTATTGTGCTTTTACTTCCAGATTTCACTGCCTGCCCCAGATTTGCTTGAAAGATTGAAACAACTACTAATCTGAAAATCCAATGGAAGGTTTGTTGGCATTGTTAATTCAGCAACCAAAATTCTCTGGTTTGTAGTCTTCTATGAAGTTTATATTAAAGATAAATTCTACTTGTTAATGCAGTTAAACCATGGCTTATTTGACAGTCTTGTAGACATCAGAATGCTTTTGATGATCTTTACTACTTGAGGCACCATAATTTTGGTTCTCAAAGAATCAATAGCTCAAGCCAGCAGAGAATGAGGCTACCAGATTTCTAAATCAGAAAACTTAATCTTGTGAACTTTTACAGGAAGATCAACAAGTACATTCAAAAAAAAAATCTTGTGAAACAAGCAAAAGTATTGCTGAAGATCAACAAGTACATAATCTTGTGAAAGGCACCCCTTCATCTCCAACAATTTGTTTTTGATTCTCGAGATTTTACCAATTTATGAAAATGAAGGTGATATATTATGGAAGCTCATGACTATTATTATATGACAAATTATTACAATGCTTGTTATTACAATGTCTACAATTTACAATGATTGTAACCATATATATGGCACCAACATTTTAATTTAGTGGTCAACAATCTCATCTGTTCCTGAGTAGTAATGACGAAATGCGCATGAAAAGTCTTTGGCTTCATGGCCACCATTGCATAGCTCTGTGTATCTGCGCAAAACAAAGTTCATTGGTAAACAATCTTGAAGTACTCTGTATAATGAGGACAGCCAAAATATGACACATAACCAAAGAAAATCCTTTCCCTTGTTTTTCTTAAAGGAGTTCAAGCTATTAGTAAAGTTCTTGTAGGATATTATGTATTACCAAAGAGGCGCATCACCCGAATCAAAATTGCCAACCTTCTTGCAAAGATAAGAAAAAATGATACAAGAAAAATAAAGTATAATTTGACTGTTTAAAAGTTAATCCTAAATCAAGTGAAACTATTTTTTTATACCAACTTGCTGATAAGACATGACATGAAACAAGTATTTTTGCAACTTAAATGTCATGCCATTACAAGCATGTGTAATGTAATTATAGTTTCAAGTATTATGGTCCAGAAGCAAAACAGTTTTCACAATGGATTAATAATAGCAAGAGACTTGTCATGACATTAATAGGTTTTGCAAGAAGAGGCACTTACATCTTTTGTGCTTCCGATGTTAGTGGGTATTTACATCCAGCCAGCTCAGCTGATTCTACTGCTAAGTTTAAGTCTTTAGCCTGGAGGAAACATGCAATTAATTTAGCTTATTCTTAACAACCTAAAATTCAATTGTTAACAAAAATATATTAGAGAAAAATATACTTCACAGTTCACATTCAATGTAGACACAACTTTGTTTTTGAAAGAAAAAAAAAATCCTACACTTCTTATTGTAAGTTTTGTATATTTTTGTGGAAATAGAGTCCAACAATAAGTTTCAAAAAAAAGACACATGAAATATGCAATGGACAACTAGGAACAAAGTGAAAATGGTAAACAAATGGAGATGAACAGCAAGTAAATTGGAGATTGCAAAAGCTCTTAAGAAGAAATTGTGCACCAATGAAAAAAGATCTTGCACTTCCCAGGCTTTAGCTCAATAAGATAGATGAGAAAGTACAACCCTTTTAAGGCAGACATATGTGAGTTGAGTTAAAGCTCAGTTAGTTACCATAAGCTTGGATGCAAATCCTCCATTATAATCCCTTGAAGATGGCACCCCTTCCATCAGCCCAGGAACCGGGTTGTAAGCATCACTGTAATAATGAAATATTGCCCGTTAATTTTATGTGTAAATACCACAACTTTAAACTTCTGCAAAATTCCTTAAAGATTGTGTAAGTTATACAGAAGCTGAAAAAGAAGTCTTGTTTTTGTTATCAGATGATAACTAAAAGGGTCTCGGAATATTATAAGACAGCAGATAAGGACAGTAATTTTTTAGGAAAAACTAATGAATGAATAAGGATTTAATGACTTTTTGGAATGCCACTTGCAGTGGAAGCAGTTTAGGCAACTAGTTATGTGTCGGACACAATGTACTTTAACATTATGGCATTTGAAACTTAATGGTAGTTTGTACCGTATTAGCGAGAAAATATACTCCTATTGTCCTACCTGTTCCACTATAGCCACTATTAGTTCTAAGACTTCAGATGAATCCTTGGCACCACATTTTGTTAAAGATGCAGACAAAATCCACTATAGCCCTGAAGCTTATTTCATGATGAATTGAGAGAGAAGAACCACATACCTACTCCAACAGCGAGCACTGGAGCAGTTAAATACCTTTGTCAAGGTGCTGGGAGAAACACCTAGAGATTGGCCCAGAGCAAGGGCTTCTGATATTCCCAGCATGCTAACAGCCAAAGCCAAATTATTACAGATTTTTGCTGCCTAATAACAAAACCCAAGACAAAATATAATTATGTGACCTACAGTTACATAGGCTACGGGGGTACTAGTAACCCTACCCAAATTATAAGTATGAAACTTACAGAACCACTTCCTGCTCCACCACAATATATTGTACTTTTACCCATTGAAGAGAATAA